>NC_092521.1:33240397-33457897 GCF_037038585.1 Patagioenas fasciata | reverse complement strand
TGGACAGAGAACAATCGTTTTAGGAGCAAGTTCAGATTGTGATGAGATATACATTTCAAATTGGCTAATGGTAAAATTTCTCAGTTTCATTATAAACAGTAGGCTGACAATCACTGAAGTCATTATAACCGAGTATTTCTCTGCAGATGGAAAAATTTCAAAGTTAGTGATACTGTAGATGCAAAACTGTGCCTGACCCTTTTTGTATAAGGAGCAGTGACAGGGTCATTTGCTTTTTGAGCTTCGTTAGATCCTGAATTCAAGCCTTTGTAAAAAGGGCTATTCAGATTCAGTTTCTGTATGATTCTTCAAAGATGTCAGTTGCATCTTTGAAGTTTCTTCCTAAATTAAGCAGTTGAGAACTTAAGAAAGTGAAACAAAAAGACTGAGAAAATGAAGTGGATTCAAGGATCCATGAATATTTCAACTGTCATAAAAAGCTTCATATTGAGCATACAGTAATGTGATTATTAACCTCCTGGTTTTTTAAAGTATGAATATGTTAAGCTGTAGTATTTAAATGGTGAATGCAAATGCATTAAGCAGGAGCTGAAAGAATTTGTGGTTTTAGATCAAAGAAGGCAGCAGGAAAATAAGAAAATAAATATTGATGCTTTGATTTTTTTCCAAAGTTTTGATGAAGTCATTCATTGGTTAAAACTGATTCATTTGTAGCCTTTCTAAATTAGTGTACATTATCCAAAACAAAGCTGTGTGATACATTTATAAAAATCTGATTTCAAAGTTAATGTAATTATTTCACAGACATCTTTTAATATTAAGATTTACAAGTTCAATTTCTCTATATTTGTTATTTTATATAAATGGCAGTAATGCTTTTCGCAGTAATGTTCATCTAGATGTGAATTGTTTTCATTGACTCAAAATTGCCTATAATTATATGCTTAGATTATTTATTAATTCTCCTGTTTCTTTTACTATGAGTAAGCTGTCAGGGGCAGAGACTGTATTTCTTCTCTGTTTCTGTTAAACCCCCAAACCATCTTTGAAAACTGTAGTAGCAATAATAAGACTACGTGGCTGGTTTATTTGTTCTTCATTTTTTAATATATATATTTTCAGGAATATTAATTATGTAAAATAATTAACAGTAAAAAAACAACTTTTTTTTTTTTTTTTGTTAATTTCAATATGGACAGAAAAGCAGGGGACAACTTACCCCTGAGAGTCTCCAAGGAGAGAGGAGAAGAGACCTGCTTTCTTTTCAAGTCCTTCAGCATTTCTTGTTCCTTAGAACAATACAATTTTGAGGGAGAGTAGGCACTACCTTTTTTTTTTTTTCTATTAAATGTAAAAAGAGATTTCAATGAACTCTCTGGCTACATTTCTGTTTGCTTTTCACTGTTGGAGTCTTCTTCAGTATCTCACAACCATGTTGTCACTATGGACACTTCATTCTTTTCCTTCCATTTATAAAGCTGACATAGTGTCAAGTCTTGTTTTCTGGATTTGATGGTGTAGCCACCACACCCATTTGAAGTAAGAGAACTTTTTTTTTTTCCTTCCCTAGGGTACACTATATTTAAGTTAAAAATGAATGAGATGTTTAAAAATAAATATTCATTCCTTTTGTGACTTATTGTCAGTGTCCAACACTGACTAAATCTGAAAGGGTCAGCTCTTAGAGGAAAACATGATCAATAATCTCAACATTTCGATAGTGGAACTTTTAGCCCATAAAGAGAAAGAGGGACTATAAGTCTTTGTAGACTAAGAAACATGTCATCTCTCCTTACAGGAAAAAAAAAAAAGAAAAAAGATATTATTCAGATGTGGACTGAGACCTGAAGATTAGGCTGAATAGAACCAATTCTGATTTATTGTTTATATCAGATGATGCCACTTAACTTTGTGCTGGGCCCAATACAGAGCTTCATATTTTGGGGTGAGGAGGAAAAAGAGGATTGGACTGCCCAACCTTTTACTGTCTAATCTCTCTATTTTTAATAAAGTAGCAGCTTTAAATCTATGTGTACCTGTATTTCTTTTGCATTGTGTATTTTGAACAAAAAGTCTTTGTTTCCTAGTTACTATTACAGCCTGTATTTAATGATGTGGAAATAAGACAACACGAACACATGCATTGACAAATTTCATAACTTTGACTCTTAAATAAGATACTTTCTGAGGAAAATGTTCTGACTTTCCATCTATGCACATTGTCTTGATATTTAATGTGCTGTAACTTAATTCTGAAACATTTAATAAAGCAAAGCACTGTTCAAACAGGTCTTTACCGAGGCAAAATGATTCTTGATGCCAGTTATAGCACTTTGGTTCAGTGTTTCAATAATTGCAGTGCATACTACAGTCATTTTATTGCTGAAAAAATTATCAACGATAATTGACTGTGAGTCCTGAACAGGCAGCTTACCCAAGTTCAGTTCAGACAACAAAGGTGCAGAAGAGCCAAAGTGATTTAAGTCCTCAGTTCAATGTGTCATACCCTCTGTGACATCACTTTATTTTTTAACCATCATCCAATGGACCGTATAAGATATATAGGGGTTGATGGCTTTGGCTGCTGAATTTATGAGTGGAATCTCTTGCTGAATTGTCCCATAATTGGGTTCTTAAAATAGATTTTCTAAGATAAGTGCAGTTGTAGTTGTGTACCATAGCCAAGTTCAGAATTTTTTTTTAAATGTGAACTAGCCATAGGAATTTATAGGGAAAAGTATAATGACCACTGACTAAAATTATAATATAGATTAAATGTCATAATCAGACAGGCAAGAAGACTAATAAGATGAAAATAGAATTTTACGAAATTTCATTAATACTAGATTTAAGCCTTGCATTCCAGCATTCATGCTGTTTATAGTCAGAAACATTGCAGGATTAATTAATTTATTTCAGTCTTTTTTGCAATGAGATTAAAGACATTGTAGTTTAATACTACAGCTGATGGTTTTGTTTAATGTATGCTTAATGAGTAATTTTATTATTAGAATAACCTAGCTCTAGTTAAAACATGTATGTACCTAATTCATACCTACATTTTTGTAATGACCTGGTAATTGTTGTTTAGAGAACTGGATGCAAAGTGGGTGGGTTTTTTGTTTTAAATTGTGCTTTTGTTTGTTTGTTTAATTCTACACATTAATCAGAATTTATTTTTAAGGAAGATACATATGTCAAAACATTTTACTAATGACAGTTAAGTAAAGATAGTGTTGAAAGAAATTAAAGTAAAAAGTAAAAATTATATGCAAAAAAACCCCACCAAAACACAAAGAACTTAAATGTTGCACATTTTGTCACACATATTCATATAAAACAGGACAAAAATACGTCCTCTGATTGTGGGAGTTACCAAAGTCCTTGAAGTAATCTGATATACCTGAAATCATACTGAAAAGCATTACCAGTGTATTTGGTACCAGTTAAAAATATCTGGTAAATGGTAGTTTCTTTCATTGATTTAATAATAGCTCATCCACATTCAGTGTCACTTCTACAGGGTAAAATAGGAAAAAACACACTGAAGTATAACAAGAGGAGGAGTTAAGAGAACCGAGCTAGGAAAAAAAAAAAGGCTTTCTGAGTGTGAAGTGGACTTGATCTCTCTCAGGGATACTCCTCTCAACCCACTTTGTGTCAAGCAACCAGCATGGGTGAAGTTCTCAAGTTCTGCAGACAAATGCATCACACTCACATCCACAAGCCCTATAGTGACATTCAATTGGTGCACCTGTATTTGAATTTTCCCCTCAAACTACCTGAAACAGACTAAGAAGAAGCCTTTTTTTTCTTCTTTTTTCCAACCCCCCAACCCCCATTTGTCTTTTAATGGGATTATAGAGAGGGAAAAAGAGGGAGGAAGGGAGGTGATAACAGTAGGAGGGGGCTGCAGACTCTGTAGGATTGGCAGCAAAGGTTCATTCATATACGTTTATTTCACACACACAAAAAAAGAGAGTATTCAACCACTTTGAATAGATCATCATAGCTGCTTGTCTGGTCAGCTTTCTCCTTAGAGTTTCAAGATACAGGGGTCGATGTGTAATCTAGGGGTCTTGTCTAGCTGCCTCTATTAAAAAGTGAGGCACTCAATACCAGCTGCACTACGCAGGGTGCCTCTATCTGTAATAGTGCCATCAACAATTCTGAAGATGTACTTTGAGTGCACATGAGATAGACAGACAGTCTGTTGCAGCACTGAAATTTCCAGAGCTGGTCACAGCTGATTTTATGCTAAATACACTGATCTTTTACATCAGCTCTAGTCCTTTAATCAGGAAGATACTCATTCATTGATATGCTCCTAGTTGAGGCAAATTAAGTTTGCTTTGATAGTCCTTTTCCCTCTTCTGAAATAATTAGGTAACAATCCAGAGTTTAACTTACAGAGCAGTACCAAAGGGTATTTTGGGGGTAGAGTGTATTCTGTCACTAGCTTGTTGGCTTTTTTTCATTGTTTCTCTTTTTGTCTCTCTGTTTTTCTAAAAAATGATATTAATTGTATTCCATCTGTATTTCACTAATGGCTCTGCTTCTTTACCTTTTATTTCTCAATAAGATGAGCAGGAATTGAAGATTGGTGTTAGAAACTGCATTCCCTGTCTTGAAAGAGGGGAAATTCTCTCTCTGTTTTGAAGCAGGGAGGAACATAAGAAAGTGGGCAGAATCTGAAGCCCTAGGAAGCTGAGTCTAGGTGTCTGAGGATATGGAGGCATTCCTTTTAAAGCAATAAATGTTGCTCTCCTTTGTCAGAATAGTTTCCTAGACACGTTTGTTTCTGCTGGCTCCTATGCCATTCTCATCTACTCACCTGAATAAATCTAAAAAGAATGGAGGAAACTAATTGCTGCTTGACTCAAAAAGTCTCATGTAAATTTACCCTTTGTGACATATACCATAGATATAGAAGGCATTGTGCTCTCCTCTTTTCACATACCTTGCATCTAGACACAATGTACATTATTTACTTAATCATCCAGTGAAAAGCTGCCAAGGACAGATGCAAAAAAGGGAGAAAGACAATCACAGTTTTTCCTTTCTAGGCTCTCAGTCCCATTTCTGTTTGCTTTTGCTGCTCTCTGTTAAGGTTTAAGACTGTCAGGATCAGACCCATGTTATAAAAGCTCTCAAGCTTGGAGGCTGAGAAGAATGTGGAAACTAATAATGACATGGCCTTCAGTGCTTTGTTTGCAATGAACGGTAACAACAAAAGATTCCTCCAATGATCTAAACCTGCTGAAAACAGTGCCATTTCTTCCCTTGAGATGTGAAGCGAGGAGTGTATTGAGAGACTGTTCTTCCTTTTCAGGCTAAGGTGTTTGAATCCTAGGACAATTTTAAGACATGAGAGACTAGTGTCTCATCTAGATCCACATAAATTTGGCTTTGGTCTCCCTCCCCCACCCAGGCATGCATACTGGAGTTAAGAACTGACAGAATAGCAGTGCTACGGCTAATAGCAGCAACCAAATACTACTTGCATTTACCTGCAAGAACTTGGCAAGACCAAGGTTTTATTTTTTTAAAACCAAGATCAGACTAAAATAATGAAGTTTACTCTGTATAGTACTCTGTATAGTATTCAGTATATACTGAATTTTGAGCTTTAAAGGATCAGGAACAGAACTCTTAAGGACATTTTCTGCAGACGAAAGCTTGCTATTTGATTTCAAGGTGGTGTATGTTGGCAAACTGATCAGCTCCACTGCTAGTCCCCAGTGTGTGTTAGGAGGAGAGCCAAGGTTTGGAATAATATTCATGGCACTCTGCTCCTTTCTGCCAAGGTTCACAGGGAGCTGTGGGAATCAGAATACAGGTTGCAGTAGCTTTGAAACTTGCTCAAATGCTTTCTTATGCCTGTCTGCTATGTTTTCTCTTTGCTTCACTTCAGTTCCTCTCTCTGTTCTGTGTAACTGTGTGCTTTTTGAAGGATAAAGAAAGCTTCTTATCGTCGTCATTAAGAATTTGAATAAAACACTGTCTTCTTTTTTATATAGGTTATTTTTTACTGGATAGCTCTCCAACACCTTTGATCCGCTACATTTTTATACTTTGGTATTCCATTTCTTTGTTTGTCTTTCCCAAACTGCTGTTCTGTTGGCTTCATTATCACCTGCAAGACTAGAACATCCTACTTGAAACTAGGCTGTCTGAAAGTGGTGTAAGTTTTACTACCTCCTGCAAATGATTGTCCCATCTTTTCACTTCTATTGAATGTCACTGTTTTATTACCTGGTCTCTGACTCTATTATTCTGCAAATTAGTGCCTGAACTTACGAATAATGCTGAGTGGCCAAATGGATAAATCTGAATGTAGGACTAGAGCCTTCACTGGAGTCCTCTTTAGACACCATGTTTATATGGTAGGTGCTGCAAAATAAATACAGACAGAAAACAAACAAACAAACAAACAAACAAAAAAGAACTAAAATAAACAAAGAACAAAAAACCCCAAACAAACTAACAAAACAATAAAAACAAAACAAACCAAATCCAACAGCCAACTAAACAAAAAAAAACACCAAACCAAGAAACAGTCACAGCATAAAAAATGGCCTGCCTTACATATCACTTGGAAAGCTACAGGAAAATCTCCCTTTTCATGATTTTATTTTGAAGTGTTCTTGAATATTTTAACTTCCTCTTTGACACAAGATATCACATAGTAATAGTAACCCAGTCTGCTACCAGATCTCTCTCTCACAGAGAGGTGATCTGAAAGAAGCTGCATAATACATTAAATCAGAACTCTGTTATTTAAGATGTAAATGGTAAAGTTATTTCCATATTATCTATGTCATATTGTTGTAGGAGCAGTAATGTTTTTAAAATATCTTTTTTATTACCCTTCAGGTAGTAAGAGAACTTTGATGCTTTTCCAGACTTCTTAACCATAGCCAAGATTTGTATCTGTTAGTCCATTCATAAAATATATATATGTATATAGTGAAGTAACTATTTATTTCTACAGAAAGGAAAAGTTTTGCTGAATAAATACTTTGTTTGAAGATAGTATTGCACTTAAGGGTACATCCCAGACCAAACCACGAATATAAAATTTTAGACTGACTCTTTGGCCACTCTGAAGCTGACCACAGGTCTTCCTGATAAATATGTCCACCACATATATCTAAGATAATATATGAAGCTATATCATTCTGATTGTTATTAATGATACAAGATTAGTGAAAACTGTGGGAATGCTTTTTCCATGTTTTGTACAATCAGTAGGGTCATGGAAGCAGTGTTTTTTTCTTTTCACCTGAAGTAACTTATACAATATATTCTGCTGATGTTTCTTGAAACCGTGTGATGGAGTGAACTTTGTGTTGTTGCAGGTGAGAATAATTTTTTCATTAAACATGGAAATTTGAAAATCCTCATTCCCTGTGCTGCAGGCTAGGAATGTCAGGTATCACTTATATAGACTGGATTGAAGCAGGCTCTTGAAACAAATATTTATTTTATTAATTTATGCATTTTTTGAGATAAATTGGCATTTCTTCATTGACCATCACTAGATACCAGGCTCCCCTGTGCTCCTCCTCCTCCCCAGGGTTAAACGGGATTACTTTGTGTTGAAACATTTTATTTGAGTTCAGTGTTTTTCTGCCATGAGAAATACAGAAATTTTGTTACAAGGCTCTGTACATTTGCACGTTATTTCACATTATATCATGGTTTGCGTTTTTCTTTACAGAGCTAAACCAGGAGTTTTTCCAGAAGCCTAAGTTAATTAAATAAGTCCTCTCATTCAACATTGTGTGTTGGTGGGAGCACATGACTGCTGTCCTCGCAAGGCTACACTGCCTGTCTATTGATTTTTCTTGTTGAATTTAAGGTATGTTTTTGACCTATAAAAACCAAAATGGCATGAGACTTTCACAATAGCTGCAGGCATTTGAGGGACTTGAACCGATATCTTGTAAATCTGAGAGTGAAGACTGGCAGCAGAGTTTCCCTGAAGGTGCCTTTAGCTGTGAACTTATTAAAACTATCTTTGTAGACCTTCAGGGTACTCTGTAAGGCATTTCTATTTCCTTATGCTTTTGGAAGAGAGGGAGGAGCTTGAAAGGACTGACACTATTTTAGAAAGGCAGCCTTAAAAAAAAAAAAGATTGTCCAAATAATTTCAAGCAAGTTCTTTTGTAAATATGTACCAAAATCAAGCTGATATGTGCTATGAAGATATCTGAGTAATTAAGAGACACATTTTAGAAATGATGGTTTACTGTTTGTGCTGATGGTATGTTACTGTATGCGGGTGACAGGAGAGGAAAGAGAGAAGGAAAATCTCCCCCATTTCTCAGACTGATAAAACTTAACTGCTCTGGGTTGTGGGAATTTAAAGTGGGTTTGGGAGTCCATGGAGTTGCTGACTCCCCTAGAGTGCTGTGTATTGACCCATGTACTACCAAGTGTTGAACAGACTTTCTGAAGATGCTGCTCTATCAAAAATAGAAGACAAAGTGTGTCTCATGACATTGCTACTTGTTTAATTAAGGTAAAGAGATAAAACGGGGAAGAAGGAAACAGGAGAAGAAGAACAATTCCATGTGTTAGATTTTTTTTTTCTTTAACAGAAAGGCAAATTTCCAAGAAAGAGTATCATAAAGTCACTGCTCATTTTGCAGAGATTGTTAAGGCAAGGAGTGGGGGAAGAGCATGCATGTGTTTATGCATGGGTAGATGGATAGTAATGTGAACAAATGAGAGAAGTATAGATATCAAATGCAAAGGAGAAATAATGGATGTAATACAAAGTATGCAAGAAGAAAAGGAAGGAGAGGAGTACATAGTGTATCAAATGAAGATTTGTGTGGTTGGAGATATGTGGAAGAAAAACGAGACAAAGCTGAGAAGACAGTGAATATGAAACTGTTACTACCATCCAATGAGTTAGATTGCTGATGAATTTAATTTAGTATTGTTAGAGAAGTTCTGCTATTGTGATATTGCACAATATCATAATGAATGGTTACAATTGTTTCTTTCTTATATTTTGGGGTGTATTTGAGTCTTTTTGGGGTCCAGTGACATTGACCATAGTAAAAATATGGCAGTGCTGTTTTTTTCACAGAGACTACGATATGTAGTCCACAGACTAGCTGGTGTCAGGTAAATCAAACCAACAACTACCAATCATTTTACACAGCCCAAAACCTTCCTTGGGGATATGCAAATTATTAGGAATTATTTGGCCTTCTCCATTTTCACCAATAGGTGGCAATATTAATTTTTGCATTGGCCTCTGTAATGATCTGTTATTCTAAATTTTGAATAACCACCTCTGAGTTCATTATAACATGTTTTTGTCCTACTGCCAGTGTATTAAATGATAAGAAGTGAAAATACAATCATGAGTTGCCAGAACGTTTAATCTTGTTTGAAAGAAGTTAAAATAAAAAGTCAAAGAACACGAGAACTTCTACCAGATCACCAGAAGCCTGTCCACAATACTTTTGTAGCCCAGCACCTTCTTTTTCATTTCCAGTCCAATTAATATTTGTTGCATTTATAGTAGTATTTACTTCAGTATTGTGTCTGGTCTTCCTTTTTGTGTTTTCCAATTAGTTTTTCTTTTCAGCTACTTAATTAGAAATTGGAGATTGTATGTGTAATGTGAAAGATCTAAATTCTTGCTTTACAGTTTTTCAAAGCTGTTCTTGTTTATATGTGCTCTGTATTCTTAATCATCTTTTTTGTTGTTCGGTATGAGTTTTTCTTAGCATGTTCCTACCTTAAGGATCATAGTTTTCCTGAGGCCATTGTCAATACTTGGTAGTGTTTTTCCTTGAGTTTTAGTCAATTGCCAACACTCGGCTTTCTAGAGCAGCATTGATATGGGTACAAGACATGACAGAGGTACTCAAGGTGCATCTTCATTTTCAAATGGAATTTATTTCTTTCCTGTGTTTTATCAAAGTCTCCCTCCACACCTCTTAAATTTCTTCTTCTTGCTCAGAAGCTAGAAATCAATATTTTCACATGCAGAAGGCCAACAATCTTGTCCTTCTTTTCAACCAAAACTAACACAGAGTTAATTGGAAGTTTTATCTGAGTAAAGACTAAAGGATTTGGCTCATGACAAAAAAAGTAAACAAAAATATATTTCCTTGAAAAGAGGAGGACTCCATCTGAAACAATACAATAGCATTTTTCAGTAAAATTAACTACTTGAAAGTGATATATTGTATTGGGTTTTGTAGCGTTGTCAAATCCTTGGACTGATGTATGGTAGCAGTTAAAATGATTGTCAAAACAGGAAATGTACAGTACCAGAAAACATCTAGACAAAATATGCATATTTTTATGATTGTTTGGCTTGACTTTGTTTATGAGCTCTTTTTCATTAGGCAGTTTTCTTTGTGTCTCTTGAAATTCTCTACAGCAGTTCTCATGGATCTGAAGGAATTCACACTGAAAAGCATTATGCAAACCTCAGTAATATCAGTGCTTTCTTTCATTTCTAACCTGAGAGTCATGCCAGGTTCATCAAATTTCAGCTCACTTGAAATCCATGGTGAATCTAGTATATGCAGGGGAGGAACCATGGAAAAGGTAGTGGGTAACATCCTATTTATGTTGAAACTGGTCAAGCTCAGAGAGCTCACCTCATCCGAAAATTTAAAAAAAAAAAAAAAAAACATGAGAATTTCTACCAGCAGAAATGACAGCTTTTAAGAGTAGAGATGGCACACAGACTCTGCTAAGCTGCTGCTTAGTTCAAATACTTCACTGTCTGTGAGATGTTTCTGCTTCTCAAGCTAGATGGAAGTTTGTAGCTCTTTCTCTCCTGTCTTTTCCCGTCTTTAAGAATCAGCCTTGAAAATAATTTCTTCACTGCAGTATCACTTATATCTGATATGAACAGAGTTGATGTGAAGCACTCCCTGTACAATTTTTCTGAGATACAAGGTACTTCTGTGCATTAGCTGTGACTGAAAAGTAGCTTTTTAATGGCCACCATTGCAGCTGAATCAACAAGTAATAAGCTAACAAAATTAAACTATTTAATCTCTGATCCTATGAGTAGTTTTGGTTTTGCCACCCATGATGATGCCAGTAAAATACAGATGCATGAAGCTGAATGTGAAGACCTCTAGTTATGACTGTTAATTAGTACTTCAGTTACTGTTTAATTAGTATTTGACCACAATGTATACAGTGTTTCTGAGGTTAGCTGAAAAGCTCTTACTGGTCTTTTAACTTCAATTTTCAAGCCAGAGCTTCTCTCGGCAGCCATGTGCCTTAAATTCAAGCTGATGACTTTGTATGACTTTATATGGCTCAATCCAAATCAGTACTAAAGGCTGGATAGAAAGAGGACTGTAAAGTAACTTCCTCATAGCGAAAGGGAACTGTAGCTCATTTGGGGCAGATTAAAGACAAAACATACACCACATCTCTGTGTAGAAAAATGGCAAATCAAAACAGGATCAAGAATGACCTATGAAGAATATCTTACGGATTTCTTAAATAATTGCAATATAAAAGGGTCCTGGCATCACACTGAAGAAATGTCTAGACCTTTCTTCTGTCTCCAACAGAGTCATAGGGGTTCAGGATATGAAACAAAAAGTCTATGTGAAGTCGCCATTACCTTGGAAATTCTTCCTAACTAGCAGTGCTTCCCTGACCACAAAAAGCATCCATTAAGTGTATCTGCCCCAACAGGTCAAAATATCCATAGCTGTGTGATTACGCTATATATACATGAAATATTTTTTATATTCTCAGATATACATATATTTTTTTTTTAACTGTCAACAACTGGATGCTGAGTTGAGGATTTGTTGTTCAAGAACTTACTTGTCCTTCACTTCTTAATACATGGACATCAGTATTAACTTCCCAGAATCAAAATGAGAATGTGACTTTCCTGCAACTGAAATGCAGACTAAGACTTGCTAAACTTGAGAGAAGCTGAACTTAGGGTCCTCATCAGGGACCTATACACAGGGCTGGTTTTCCTCTTCCCAGGATACTCAGAGGAAGGGCTGGTACATACTCACATCTCATTCCACGTCTCCCAGTTTAAACAATTTCTGGGCAGTTATGCAGATGGCCTAACTGAATTGTCTCCAAAATGACAATGCGTGTCTTTAACACCCTGCCACCCCCACTGGCTTGGGAGTATTTCTGGACAGCCCAGGACACCAGGACAGATTTCTACCCCACTCAATTCAGAAGTAGGGCCAGTGGCCTTGTCCTCCACTCTGATTTTACAGCTGTGACAAGCTGAAATTTCCATTATTCCCCTTTGTGCTGTTAAATTGAGGCTCAGCTTTGTCCAAGCCCAAACACATCTCTTCAACTCCATTAAAAGAAAATTAAATAAAAAGAATAATGAAAAATTTCTAATACCTTAAGCTGTGTGTCAGCTACATTTCTAGACTTTTTGAAAGAAATGTGTGTCAGGCTTTTATGAAATCAGTGGTCTCTGAATTTGGCGCTTAGTGTTTTAGACAATAAACTTTTCCTAAAAATGATGAATCATCAGCAGATGTTTTCTATTACAATAGTGTAGCTTTGTTATAATTCACTAGAATTTGTTTGATTTTTGCCATTTTCAACAACTTTTTTAGTGTGTTTGTAAAGCTAATAAAAATATTTATCAGGGAGAAAATGTTACTATGCCACATGTCTCTTGAAAAATCAGCCAGAAGAGTAGGGCACATAGCCTTCTTGAAAAACTATGACAAATATAATTTTTATATAAATAAATCAGTTTCAAACCCACAGCTTCTTGAAATAACAACTTCTAGCATAATTAAATGTTAAAACAGAATGGAAATCTGGCATTGAAAGAAACAGGGTAATGTTTCATCTACAAAGAATGCTACTTTGAAACTTTGGATTCAGCTGCACATTTAAGCTTGATGAAGTTTGAGAAGTTGTAAAAGGCAAAATATAAGAGATGAGACAATTAGGTCAGCTCCTGAGCTTCCCTAATTTTTGAACTTTTCAGCTTATACACATAGAAATTATTATACTAAGCCACTTTTTTTTTTTTTTTTCCGTTCTGACGGTAGATTGACTGGATGCTGACTTGATCTGTGCAACTTAGAACATTAGCAGCGTCTTAAACTGACCAGAGGACAAGCATTTTCCAGTCCGTTTTTCCAAAGGCATTTGATGCCATTGTTAGGAAGTTTTTCTGAATTGTCAAGATACATTTTCCAGATCCTAATAGCATCTCATTACTTATATTTAAACTACAAAACAACCATCATTATACTAATGTGCTATACTCCTTCCTTATTGGTGTTTGTTCTCTTCAAATATTTGTAGACTGTTACTTTTCCCTTTTAGTCATCACGACAGCTGGGCAAATACCTCAGAAAATTTTTGCGAATATTTGTGGAGTTCTGAAACAGAGTTCTGTATCCTACTATTTTAAGCCACAATGAACTTTGTTGTCTTCTTCGTTTAGGAGAAAAGACCTGCTTTTCCAATAACACTTTCTTCCATATATGTTAAAGTTATCTGCATTTTCTCCAGTCCTGTGTGTAACATTAACACATTACTGTGCTGGATTTTTTTTCCTCAGAGGCTTAACTTTCTGTGTAATCTTTATTTCCTCCCTTTTCTGAAGCTTTTTTTAACCTCATACTTCTGAGAGTCTTTCAATGTATACAAATTTTCCTCCTTTAAATCAATTCTCAAGGCTGTTGGACCCAATTTATAGATGATTTTAGCACTTCAAGTAACTACTCAGTGTAAACCTAAAAGCAACATACACAGTTGCACCATTTCTGTTTGGAACTGTGCATTTCTGTGTGCAGGCATGTTTCATTCCTATAAAAGAAATAATGAAGTCATGGCACACTGGGTGTGATTACCTGAAACCTTCTAAGTGGTTTTTATTTCTGCAGCTATTAGTGATATGATGTGATATGATTTACTGTAAAAGAGTATCTGATTATGAACTTTTACAATTCAGAATGGGACGTAATTATATAATAAGGTTCCAGTTGTGGTTTTTTTCTTTTTCTTTTGTATTTTTCTTTTTTTAACCTGGGGTGAATGATGAGATGAGATGACTTAATGCAATTCACAAACTAGCAACAAGGCTATGCATGCCAAGAAATGCTCTGTATTTTATATTCAACAAAATTAAATAAATAGTGTGTGTGTGTGTGTGTGTATACATAACATGTGGGTAGTGCAACTTGCCTCCAGCTCTATTGTATTATGTTTACTTTATTTGCTTTGTGAGGACTCAACATCCCCATCATTTTTTGTATTTTCTTGATTCTAGAACACTACCTATTTCCACCCTAAAGCAAAATCTAGCTACAGTCCAATAGTTTCAGCTCTGAAATGTATTGTGTCATGCTCAACGGTGAGGATCACATCAAGTGCCACTCTCCACAGTGAAGAGAGCAGTAAAACACAGAGCTCCTAGGGCTTATCTTTTTCTCCCAAAAAATATTGAATTTCTATCTGTGGCCCACAGCCCTCGCTTTCAAATCCTACTGATGCCTCTGGCAGGAAAATCTGGTAGGAGGAATATAGTCTAAGCAGAGGCTTAGCACAAAACCTGTTCCTTTTTGGCAGGCCGCCATCATTTCTAGGGGGAGAGGAGAATTGCATGTTCCTAAACTCTTCTTAAAAGTTGAAGGATTGTCTGGTTTGGTCAAATTGACACCAAAACGCTGGGAGATTTTCTGTTCTTGTTCTTATTTTATTTTCTTTTTCATCATAAGTAGATCAATGTCCTGGAAAATATTTGCAGTCTTTATACTCCTAATGACACTGTATCAGCATTGTTTTGCCACAAATTATGGTAGCAATATGTAGATTTCTAGCTTTCATAACATGGCACTTGTTATTACGTTAATTGCTTTAAATTAGGTATTTATGTGTAATGTTTACATTACATCTTTGTGTAATATTTTTGAAAGTAAAAGCCACTTCTGTTTCTAACTGTTTAGATACGCACTCTCTTGTTATCATTTTAACCCACTCTCTGTTCTCTCAGGAATACTCCACAACCCAAATCACTGATGAAACTTTTTACCCAGACAGTAGTGCTACGTGCAATGACTTTAAGAGACTTGTCCAAGCTACCTCAGCTTCTGCTGGCAACCAGGAGAAGTGGTGCAAATGCTCAACGGTTTCTGGTCAGCTTTAGTCATTACCTACAGCAGCTCTATGAGCACTCTGTACTGGACCAGGAGTGAAATGATGCCACTGCCTCCAGAAGTTCAGGAACATAAAGAGGCTTCTCAGTCCATTTTACTGTGTTTTTATCAGGAATGATGTCGTTAGGCCAGGAAATCTGGGCCTCTTCACCTCACCTAGTAGCAAAGTCAAATTTCACTCCACTGCATTTGTATACCTAATGGCTTCAGTATTTTCCATGTCTTTTAAAATAGTTTGTTGGATTATATCTCAATTTTAAAGAATGCAGTTATTATTTAAAATAAATAGAGAAGGGCATAATAAAATTATTTTGTTACCAGAAGCAAAATTTCCTTTTTAGACAAATGGTACTTTATGATACTTTAATCTCAAATGTTGAGTTACCCAATGCTTCATATCTTTTCATTTGACATTTCATTTGGTTTTTACTTTAAATAGCTTTGTAAGACTGATACCATGTTACACTGTATTGCAATGCACATCTCTGATGAAGCTCTCCAAATGCAAAAAAAAGGTCTAAAGCTGATATTTTCAGGCCAAAAAGCTGCTTTTTTTTTTTTTTTTTTTCCCTGGCCTAGGCACAATCCCAGTAAGAGACAATTATCTTCAGAGCAAAGGCACATGGGACAGAAAGTTCCCTGAGAGTATACCTACCTGTCTACATCTTATCCAGAAGTCTTATTTGTTGATGTGTCACAAAATAATGATGTGACTGACAGTAGTTGGTCTTCTGAAATTATATCTAAATATTTTTGTAATTTTATTTTGTGAGACTGTGAACCTGTAAGCTTTTTCCAGCCTAAAACTGGTCCTCTGTAAAGCCAAAACCCTTCCTTCTTGACAGAGTGGGTTAATTAACAAGGATCTATACCAATTAGGCAATCTCAACTGTTCAGAAAGGTTAGCTGCTCCTGAGTTTCTCACCCCAAGACTGCTTAGTTTTTACCTTCACTTGCCCCTTGCAATCTGTCATTTTCACCTTCTCGAAACAGGTGGGGAGGTAAGTATGCAAGTGTGATGCGAGGGGAAAGCCTTCACGAATCACCCGTACCTGCTTAGTCATTCAGCAGATGTGTGGCAAAGTGCAGACCCTGCCAGGTCCTTCAGGTAGACTCCATGCCTTAAAGTGTTGGGGTAAAAGGTGGGTGTTCAGAGGTTCAGTGATGGGGAACGAGAATTCTTTTGGGACTATAAGTACTTTTTTTCTGGTTTAGTGTCTGATTGTGGTGGGTTTGTTTGTTTGGTTATGTTCTTTGTTTTATGTAGGAGGAGGGTTTTGAGGGGAGGGTTTCAACATACAAACCATGTACCTTTGAATACTGCCATCTAGAACCTGTCACATTTTCTCACATTAAATAATGTATCACTTCGAAAATATCCCCACAAAAATTATTGTAAAACAAGTTTCTAATCAAAGGGAGCAACAATTTCAGAAATCAACTGGGAATGGTAAAAAATGAAATCATCTACTCAAATTTATGAACATATATGATGTCATCCTGCTCCCTTTCTGCATTTGAGATCTGATCTGAGTATCATAGCACTGCTACCTGTTTCTGTTTTGTTTTATTTTGAAGGTGTTTTATGTACTTTGTCTTCCATCTATGTGAACCGATTTTTTTTTCCTCTAGCTCTTTATTCAGTCATACTGTATTTATACAGGAGAAGATTTTTCTCTGCAGCCAGTTGTTACCATGTAGATTGCTATAATTTGGGGTTATTTTTATTCATGCTAATTATCACATTGTTTCACAGAGTTTGTAGTTCTATGTTCTTAAGCTTGACGACGAAAGCTTAAAAAATATAATAATCTGTATAGTATTGATGCTATTTCTGGTTTTGTTTAAAAGTTAGAGGATTTACACGGAAAAGGGAAGGAAGGGTATGTTATAACTTCTGTGCTAAGTGAAAGGTTTTGTTTGTATAAATCTCATACTGTATTCATCATGCTCAAGATAAATGATAAACATTCCGTTTCACTATTCCCATAAAAATTAGGAATCTACATCAATAACACTAATTCTGCAGTGGACTGGTTCCTTTTATTTTTCCTTCCCCTTCCCTGGCATAGTTAAGTGGCAGGACTCATGGCATTATTAGTTGCCATTTTCCCACCCTAGCAATGCTGTCTAACTTGAGTAGCTTGTTCTGGAAAAGCTTGGCCTTTCATTCCTGAGGTCTATTGCTTTTATTCCTTTTCTGTTTTTTGTGTTTTCATTTCCTGATGATGCTGTCATCATTCATGGAGTTATGATGAACAAGTTTGGTACTATTTATAGATTCTGGGCTTGTAGCCAGCTATTTTCATGCCTTCAGTGCTATTTAAATCTATTGTTCTTTTTCAATTGCAGAACAGCTTCCTCTCATTTTGCACCTAGAACTGTGAGGTTTCTGAATTTAGGAAGAATAAAATCATACTTTAGTCCCTGTTTGAGAAACTCACAAAATGGAAAGAGTGGAAGTTTTGCTACCTTTGTTTTTGCTATGTTCTGCATGCTATCACTTAATATTAGGTATTTAAGTGGAGCTTGTGCTTCCATGGAAGATAGGATGTAGCATTTTAAAAGTTTGATTCAAGGGGGTTCATTTAGAAGATTGTTCTTCTTAAATTTGAGAAACTACTGTGAACATTTGTAATAGCAACGTACTATTTAAAAACTCTCGAGAAAAATGGATAAATATTCAGCATGCTACATGGATAAGTGCTCCTGAGATTGCTGTATTGTTAATACAAAGAGAATACCTTTTTTTTTTTTTGTGCACTATACTGAAATACTTCCCACTAGATTAAGGGTATGGCTCCTGCCCTTGTTCCCATAGGATCTTAGAGTTCTCCTTTTGTCTCTCCTCACTATTTATCTGATTATGGCTCTCTAAAATAGAAAAAAATAGAACGTTTCATAGTATCTTCTCCTTAAATTAAGTCCTTCAGAACACGAGAATACCTTGCAAGGCTATTGCTGATATAATAAAGCTGTTTAGTTACCTTGAACTAGTGCACCAACACTCTAAATCTAATAAGTCAGATTAAAAAAAAAAAAAGTTTAATGTTATGTTTGAGACTTAAACTGATAATGAAATTTGAAATGTAGAGTGATGCACTGCCTTTAGCTTAGTCCATTGTAAATGCACAGTATATTCTCAGGCACAGAAGCATAGCAGAGACAAAAGCATATCATATTGTTGGCAAGTTCCTTCCGCCACCTTCTGAAGCTTGGTCTTTGTTTATGCAGGTGTAATTTGTGCTTCTGGCTTTGCAACTGCTTGAGAAACATAATCTCAGGCTTTGCATCACAAACTCCCTGTTTTGATAGTATGCGTAGGTAGCTGCAGAGGTAAATACTGTGATGCAGAAGACAAGCCGAAGTCTTGCCAACCCCTAGCGACACTACTATTTACTTACCAGAACAAAGTGAGATTGCCATTTCAAAATTTGACACTACCTTAATGCCACTCCAAAGTGTTAACTGGAATTCCTAATTACTGTAGGAGAATATGTTTAATCAAATATCACACAGCTTGTTGATTTTTGTTGTTGCGTGTTACTAGAATCACTTGCATAAACTCTTGCAGTATATAAATTTTGAATTCTTTGTTTAATTTCTGAAGGATGGTCAAAGTTATTCTAAAGTTACTCTGATGCTAATAAAAAGGAATTATGTCTTTCTGCAACTGCTGTTCCTTCTTCACATCTGAACTAAAGCACAGTCCACACTGTGTGAAAATCTAAGGATTCCCTTTTCTTTAGAAAGTAGCTCGAGTAGAGGCTACTCCCCAGTGTATGATTTTTTGCAAGATAGTAAGCAGTGTGGATGTGTTGCCCAGCCATCTCTGATGAAACTGACCTGGAATGGAAAACAGACATTTGCAAATGATAGAAAAAGAGAGGAGGATTACATGAAGAGCAGAAGGAGAAAAGAAAACCGAACAAGAGAATTCTACAAAGATTCCTGTTGGTGGCTGAGAAGGATGTTGAAGATGTTGAGACTACTTTTACTTTGGCATGTGAGTTCTAGGTTTTATTCTCCTAGAAATTCCCCATCTAAGAGTTTTGAGTAGAGATCTTAGGCATGTAGATTACTTTTAAAGTCAACTATAGGTATGGATACAATGAAAACAAGGAAAAATATGTGGGGTATAGTCCACCAACAGGGAAATGCATCTGAATTTTGTAGGAGCTAGGAACTGTGGTCTCGGTCTCCAGAGAGTCAAAATGTTATTTATGTTTCTGATAAGTCCACAGTGCTCATCTTCTGCAGGCACTAAAGAACAGGTTGCCTCTCCCAATGGGAACCTAATTCACTGAGTGTTGCTATCTTGTCTCACTCAAAAGCAAAAGGAAAACAAGGCAGAGACGTGAGAGACAAGTTTCAGAAACTGTCATAAACCACCTGGAGACTTTTGTTTTTCAGCTAACAAAATTATCCCGGACATGCAGGAAATTATTATTGCATACCTTCAGAAAACTGCAGCCTTCTCAATATATAAGTCTATTTGGGATTTACAGATGAAGTGTCTGGGGAACTATGCCCCTTATGGCTTTGGTTTATTAGGCATGGTCTAATGTTCTGCCCAGACTTCAACATGAAATGAAAGAATCACAACTGTTGTCATTTGAAAGCACTTGATGGAGTGCAAGACCTTACCTTCTAAGTAACTAATATTCAAGTTGCAGGTACAAGAAATGAGTGACATAGGTTCTAGGTCCTCTTCAGCTTGAGAAGACATAAACTGTCATCTCTTACCTTCTTAAGGTAAGACCATAATAACAAAATAACCTTGAATGAGACCATTTTTTTCTGCCATTCATTTAAAAAGCAGTCAGTTGTGAACAAAAGAGAAAAGTGAATGTGGAACTCCTGGGCCATGGAAGGGCAAACTCCAGGGGAAGTGCTGTTGCTCCTGTAGTTAATAGGACACTATTCTTTGGGAGACCTTATACTTCCCAGGACTGTTTATGTGTTTTCCATTAAAGGTCTGTCAGAAACAATATGTTGTTGTCACCTTCACATTTCCCTCCACCTGTGTTTCAAAAGGAAAAGCCAATCATCCAGTCACAAAGGGAAAATGTGGACAGTGACACCTGGCTTATGATTAGGCATCTCGCCAGAAGGGCTAAATCCATGGGTGAACTGGGGTTTCAGATTCAGCTGTCTTCAACATTTTCTATCATTTAGCATGAACCTGCTCTGGTTGTTTTGAATCCCAATCCTAACTCCGTACATAATTTTCTCCAGAGACTATATGGAGATTTTCTGGTGGCTATAACTGAGGACCAGACACCTGAAAATGTATACATTTATAAAGCCAGCAGTACTTGCATGCAAGGTGTCTGCACAGATCAAAGGGTGAAACCAATATTGTTTCCATGAGTACACAGCTCGTAGCTTAGTGTTTCAGTCAGGTGATACTCAATACACAACTATTTTGAGTTCCATAAAACCTACCCAATGATATTTCTGTATTTTAGCTGACAGTCAAAGATGGAGAATAAGAAAAAGCACTTCTGAAGTCTGCAACTGAACTGAAAAATCTGAACCGATAACAGTGTTTACTAAGAGAAGGACTACCTTTCAATTTTGAGAGTGGGGATTTGAGAAGACTAGTGGATTCTGTTTCAAACTTGACCACAAAATCACTGTGACTTTCCTTAGGTCACTTTGGGTTTGTGTGCTGTGGAAAAGAAAATCTTCCAAGACCCCTAGCCCTAGATATATTTTATACCGAGATCCACTTTTTATCCCTTAACTCTTCTTCTTGGGAGAAAAATGTCTATAATACTCTGGAGAACTTTTACACTATAGTTCCCACTGGTTCTAGCAGCAGTTCATCAAAACCAGCGAAACTCCCAGCAAAGGGAGTTTCTTTGAAATTTCCTTGAACAGACCTAAAATAGCTTTGTCTCTATACACACATATAAAAATAGGTATAAACTGCCTACCTCATTAGTACAGTGCATCTTTTGAAACATAATTAATTAATCTTGGAAAGGATGTTTGCAATGCTCAGATGGAAAGAGAAATGTGTTATGATTATGAATAATTAATTTTCAATGGTTCTGTGGGATTTCACGCCATGAGAGTCTCATTGATTTTAATAGAAGTCACATGGCTAAGACCACTCACTGTTGTAAATCTGCAGTGTTTTGGGATTATGAAAAGAGATCAAAGAATCTCCATGTCAACTGTAGTAAATTATTATATGTGTCCTATTCTGAATAAGTGAAGGCAAAAGTGAAATGCCCATTTAAAACAGCCAGGTCATACTTGTCTGGAAAGCTGTTGATACAATCTTTGTTATCCTAGTAAAGAGCTGGACCAATCAGAGGACTACAATAAAACTTTGATGGAAGAGGCTATTTTAATAGACATACTAACAGAATTATTTTCTGGCATATTGTAATAAAGAAATACCTGAAATTGGATTGGTTTGTAATGTCAATAGCATATTGAAGTCTTGGCAGGCTCTGAAGTACCACGGCCATATATTTTGTAAATGGCTCCTTATTTTTGAGAAGGATGATAAGGGAGAGATTGCCCCTCTTCCAAGAGGGAAGTGTAAAATATGTTGGACTTAACTAAGTAGGCAGTACAAGTCAGAAGTATTGATGCAACGCAAAACACTGTCACTGGTGGGAGATAAAGTCTTGAGGAATTATCATCCAACTGCCAGGTATAGGTATATTCTGAATGGGCGTTAGTGGAACAGGATGGAGGACATGTTCACAGGATGTCCAGCACTTGTGGAGGGCACTAGAAAAAACATTTGAGATGCCCTGTAATTTTTCTTACCCACTCTTGTTCAATTGTTGATTTGCCCATTTGCTCTAGTCCAGCCATTTCTATTCGCTGTAATGAGAGGCACAGGCTACATTGCTCTCACTGATCTCCAGATCCGGTTACCTATCCAGCACTTGACTCTGTTTCAGCCAGTACCATGCTGTACTTTTTACTCAAAAACAACCATCTTCTGCTGACACTGACTTCCTCAGAAACACTAATCGCAAAACCCTGTTATATTGCTGTAAAGTTCCTAAAGCTCTTAAGCCTCCATCAGTGGCTTTATCTATCACTAACTGTTTCCTTACCAGTCCTTCCTTTGCAGCACCTTGTCTATATATGTCTTAACTTTCCTTTGAAATTAATGTGCCAGTGCACTAAATGTACTGCCTTAAAAATCTTGTTGGTTTCCTTTTGCAAAAACTCGAAGATTTTGGAAACTGAAGCCCACATCCTCTGTGAGCAGAACACAAGTGGAACTTTAGGCAGTGTTGCTTTAAACTTGGTCATGGTCTGGTTTCAGCTGAGATAAAGTTGTTTGCTGTTTTTTTTTTTGTTTTGTTTTTTTTTTTTTTTTTCCTAGTAGCTGCTATAGTGCTGTGTTTTGGATTTAGGATCCGAATAATGTAGATAGCACAATGGTGTTTTAGTTGTTCCTGAGCAGTGCTTACACTAAGTCAAGGACTTTTCAACTTCCCATGCTGCCCTGCCAGTAAGGAGAGTGGGGTGCACAAGAAGCTGGCATGGGACACAGCTAGCACAGCTGACCCAAACTGACCAAAGCGATATTCCATGCCATATGATGTCATGCTCAGCATATAAAACTGTGGAGAGCTGGCTAAAGGGCAACAGCCACTGCGCGGGAGCTGGCTGGGCATCAGTAAGTGGGTGGTGAGCAATTGCATTTTTCATTGCTTATTTTGAATATTATTTTAGCATTATTATTATTATTTTCCTTTTCTCAACTATTAAGCTGTCTTTAGCTCAGGTCATGAGCTTTACCTTATTATCAATTCTTTTCCCCATCCCATTGGGGCAGGGAGTGAGTGAATGGCTGTGTGATGTTTAGTTGCCTGACGGGTTAAACCACAGCAGGATGCAACAGGGAAAAGCATGCTTTGCACTTTTGTCTTAGGTTCTGAAATCCTAGCTCTATTCCTGCCATATTACTGGAAAAAAAGTGCCATTACTCCATGTGCATCACATAGAGTGATGGGGACAAAAAAATAGAAAAAAAACCATCCTCCATCTCCAGCTTCTGTACATCTTCAAAATGGAGGTAAGCCATTACTTTTTGCCCTCACTGCTGTTGCTGTTGTCTTCTAAAAGCTGGATGGTATCAGAACTACAAACACAAATATATTGGGAAGGAGGTCCCATTTAAGATACATTTCATAGGGCTAAATGCAGTAGTCTACGGGAAATTCAAGGGGAGCAGCAGTTGCATATGAATCACAATAAAAGTGCAGGTTAAAGATTTTGAAGAAGATTTGGCTTAATTTAAAAAGTGAAAGAAACAAAGCCCAACAGCTCAGACTCTCAGAACTGCCTTTTGACAGTTTGTGATTATGGAGGATGGGGGTGAAACACTCAGTGTTAATCTGCCTATTGTGATGGAGTAATTCCAACTATGAGGTGGAGTCTTTCTTACTTCTGCTCACTCAGCCCTGTTGAATGCTGGTTGTGAGAAAAATAAGGATCAGTTTGGGGTAAATATTGCAGCTTCCTGTTCATGTTTGCCTAAAACGATGGCCTGAAGTACAGTTAATGTAAATTACCTTCCTAACAGAGGTTAGCTTAATGAACCTTTTTGAAGTATTGCATATTTTTGTATTATAAAGCTACCACTCTGTATGTGATCAGACATAGAATTAGAGACAGTAAAGCAAACCACATAAATGCTCTGAAATTGGCTGTCTTGCACAGGTGGATTAGACGTTTGATATAGCAGGATGCACCTGCTGGAAAAATCAGGCTTTCTTGATGAGTGTAGTAGCAACAAGGGGATTGAGTAGGTGAGCAAGAGCACTTTCTATATTCTTAAATTTCTATATGCTTGTAGTGTACATCTAGTCAAAATACTGTTTAAAACATTAATCACATTGGTATTTCCTAGATCTAGTCCAGTACTGAAGGGATAATACAACAAATTCCTTGAGAATACCAGTGGTATTTTCTTTATATTTTTAAATATTTATCTATGACATAACACATTTATTGCAGTGCTCCTGTTTATTAAAATATCCAGATGGTGATATTTTTAAAATACAAATTAGGAACTTTAAACCAAAATTAGTATTTTATGTCCCTTCCATTGTGATGATCTCTAAGTCTTTTATTTTCCAGGTATTGGGACTCTTTCAGACATTGTTCACTTTTGGAAAGTTGGCAGAAAAATTATACTTTGTTTATTCAAATAAAGAATGGTAATTAAACCATTTTAATGACAAACGAGTTTTAATGGATTTCAAATTTGTCTTAGCCTTTTTTCTCTGCTATGTAACATTATGCTAAAATGTCCTTTTTTTTCTTAAAAAAAAGAAAACAAACAAACAAACCAAAACAAAACAAAAAAAAACAATAAAAGAACAAACAACAAAACTTAACTAGGTTTTAAATTAGTTGTACCAGTGGCTTTGATCTGAAACTTAGTTCCAAAGTTCCTTCTATTTGACAACCTTTGTATCAATCTGCTTGAATTTTATATTTAATTTCCTAAACTTCATGTGATGCCACTGTCCTTATTTCCTCATCCTTAAATATACTTTATTTCCACACAAAGTTGTTTTATAAAGAAAGCAAACTACTATCATACCAGGATGTTAGTCTTTTCTTACCTCTACAATCTTGATATTATTTTTTTTTAATATTGACTGTCTTGAAAGGAATTTGAAACAACCTGAATTCCACCATTTGGAGTACATAAATAAAATAAAAATCTTTTTCACAAGTGTTTTGTATCTTCTAAATTAAAAAGTGATTCAAAACCATGAACTCATAAGTCTTTGAATTTTATGACCTCTGAGTTTTTGACTTGTACTAAACAGCACTTTGATTATTACTCAGGTTAAATATTCAGTATTATGTTATGGCTACTTCAAGCATTGATTAAACTCTCCAGTGTTCATGAAGGCTGACAGGGATTCAAAGGAGGAAATGTAAAACTTGAAGGTACAGCATTATAGTGACATTTCACTCTATAAAGCTGCCAATATTTTAATCCTGCACGTAAATCATTTTCATCTGTTCAATTCCATATCTTAATTTGTGTAGCAAACAAAGTATTGGATTGCATTATGTTTAATAATTAAGAATGTGATATCAATTTCCATATATTTTAAGTTCCTGAACAATAAATGGAGTTAACATTTTTAGCTTCAATTTGTTTGCTTTACAAAATAGGAATGATTAAGGATTAAATCTAATTTTCATGCTGTGATCAACCAAAGTTTCATTATTTGCTTCTATAGAACCTTCAGTTTCTCTGCTTAAGTGATGTCTTCGTCAATGGTCATGTATTCATTTAGAGTGATGATTGATATGGTAATAGATACAGTGTGATTGAAAGCAACCTTTGTCAATAGGAAGGCCAAATACTCAAACAGTGTATTGGTCTGAGTTTGCTCATTATTGGAGACCTTTCATAGTCATATTGACTTGCTGTCCAAATGTTGTTACTTACCTGATGCTTTCATTGTTTAAATGGTATAGACATTGGTATTGAACATGACTTTTCCCAATATTTGTCCTAAAATACACACATGGCTCAATTATCCACTGAAAATGGTTAAGGTCTATTTTCCAGGTATTAAAATGGTATTTGGGGAATAAAAACTAAAATTTTGTGGCAGATAAAATCAGAGATGTATGCTGGTGCTGTTAATGCAATATGTTCTATGCTGTGACTTTGTATTTCTTGATTTTTGAAAATGATCGGAAGTTTACTTTTTATGAAATGCTTTCTTCACAGCTACAGAAATCCAGAGAATTGCACTTCTTGTGAAAAGAGCATTCCAAGGTCATAGAAAATATTACTACTCCCTTACGTGTGGATTTTGCCACTCAAGAACTTTTCTGTTCTCTTTGGAGAAACTCTTCTGGACTCATTCTTGACCTAGTAATGTACTAGATATGCTTACAAAGTGTGGCCTTGATTTGGATATTAAAGCATTTCAGAAATAACAGGAAAATGCAGTTCTCTTCCTTCTTCAGACTCATTGTACTTTGAAATTTGTCAAGAGACAAGGCACAACTAAACTCTTGAGAAAAAGATGAGTACTCAAAGGTAGAAAGTCTTCACGGGACTTTGGAGATGGATTATGCCCGATGACTTTCAATGCATCCCAAATATCAGCAGAGAACCAAGATCCTTCCAGAAGGACACAGAACAGAGTTATATCATGAGTTAGACATGAAGTGTTTCAGATGTGATGGACAGCTGGCACCCCTTAAGAGGCAGTGTAATTACTACATTGAAACAATGTCATGACTCTACCCTTACCTTGTGAAAGAGATGGACGAGACAGTATCTTCCATATCTTCCTAAACTCAAAACTTTCTTTTGCTAAGTCCTTTGCATGACTGAAAAGGTATTCAATAACCTACTTTCCCTCACCCCCCCAGTTTACTCCCAAAAGTGGTTAGTTCTATTGCACATTTTTCCAGGTCCCTGCTGACTTTTGAAAACCCACTCAAAAACGAGGTGACAGAATAAAAGATTTAACCTTTGATATATAAACCACAAAGAAATGGAGAAAATATATAAAAAAAGTCTCTTTTAGCCTATTATTACATTTCTCCTAAATAAAGACATTTGACTGGAAATTTCATTCAAAATTTAAAATTTATGAACTATTACAAGTGATTGTGAGTAACAGTGAATCAAGCTCTGCTTATGTAGTTTTCAATTAAATATGTAGTAAAGGTTGAGGAGGATCAGGTTAGAGATTGTTTAGGCAAACTAGACATCCACAAATTCATGGGCCCTGGTGGGATACACCCACAAATGCTGAGAAAGCTTGAAGATGTTATTGCAAAGCCACACTCAGTCACCTTTGAAAAGTCTTGGGGAGCAGGGGAGGTGTCTGAGGGCTGGAAGAAAGCCAACATCACTCTAGTCTTCAAAAAGGGCAAGAAGGATGACCCAGGAAAACACAGGCCAATCAGCCTCATCTCCATCCCTGGAAAGGTGATGGAACAACTCATTCTGGATGTCATTTGCAAGCATGTGGAGGAAAATAAGGTTATTGTGAGTGTCAGCATGTGTTCACCAAAGGGAAATCACATTTGATCAACCTGATAACCTTCTATGATAGTATGACTGGCCAGGTAGATAGAGGGGAGAGCAGTGGATGTTGACTACCTTGACTTCAGCAAGGCTTTTGACACTGTTTCTCACAACATCCTCATAGGAAAGCTCAGGAAGTGTGGGTTGGATGAGTGCATCGTGAGATGGATTGAGAACTGGCTGGATGGCAGAGCTCAGAGGGTTGTGATCAGTGATGTGGAGTCTGGTTGTAGTTAGTTGGATTCCTCAGGGGTCATTACTGTGTCCAGTCTTGGTCAACCTGTTTGTCAATGATCTGGATGAAAAGACTGAGTGCACCCTCAGCAAGTTTGGTGATGATACCAAACTGGGAGGAAGGATTGATACACCAGATGGCTGTACTACCATTCAGAAAGACCTGGACAGGCTGGAGGACTGAGCAGAGAAGAAACTGATGAAATTCAACAAGGATAAGTGTAGGGTACTGCATCTGGGGAGGAACAACCCCAGGCACCAGGACTGGTTAGGGGTGGACCTGCTGGAAGGCAACATTGCAGAGAGGGACCTGGGAGCTCGGGTCATCAACAAATTGACCACAAGTCAGCAATGTGCCCTTATGGTCAAGAAGGCCAATGATATCCTGCGGTGAATGTGACCAGCAGGTCATGGAAGGTTATCCTCCCCATCTACTCTGCCCTCGTGAGGTCACATCTGGAGTACTGTGTCCAGTTCTGGGGTCCCCAGTTTAAGAAGGACAAGGAATTACTGGAGGGAGTCCATCAGAGGGCTATGAAGATGATTCCTGGGGCATCTTTCTCATGAGGAAAGACTGAGAGAGCTGGGTCTGTTCAACCTGGAGAAGAGAAGGCTGAGAAGTGATCTCATAAATTCTTATAAATATCTCAAGGGTGGGTGTCAAGAGGATGGGACCAGACTCTCTTCAGTGGTGCCCAACAATAGGATGAGGGGTAACAGGCACATATGGAAGGACAGGAGGTTCCATTTGAATATGAGGAAAAACTTATTTACTTTGAGGTTGACAGAGCACTGAAACAGGCTGCCCAGAGAGGCTGTGGAGTCTCCTTCTCTGGAGGCATTCAAAGCCTTCCTGGATGCATTCCTGTTCAATCTCCTCTAGGTGACCCTGTTTTAGCAAGTGGGTTGGACTAGATGATCTCCAGACATCTCTTTCAACCCCAAACATTCTGTGTGATTCTGTAAATATTTACCATTTTCTGAAATCTCCAGTGATAGTTCCTTCAAAAAATGTAATAAAAGACTAGTTTGCGAGGTTTGGAAGCTAAGGATACTGACACAGCAGCTGCACTTTTTGAAGTTACTTTTAAAGACAGTTAGATTTCCTTCCACGGTTTGAGGAGGCATCTATTCTAATGATGAAAGTTTCTACATTTGTTTATTGTCATTTGATCAACACTCTTTTCCTTCTAAATTGCCTATTACTCAAAGTACCAGCAAGCTATGAGGTTTTTGAACTTTGCCAGTATCAACTGTCTTCCTTGCTCAATTTGTTTGCTTTTTTAATCTCTGCCTGTATAGAGTCCCTGAACTTGTGACACTAGCCCTCACAACACCATAGTTATATTAGAAGATGGCAAATAATATGCATGCAGCTCTCTCTTGAGCAATTATACTTTTCTGTATTAACGTGTGGGAATGGATGGTAGTAAACATTTTGAAAAAAGATCTTTCTCTTGTCTAAGTGCCATAATGCTTTCCTTAGATCCCTGGAAATACATGAAGGTCTGGTGAATGCCCAAGGTAATGTTTCATTCATTTCTGAACCTAGCAACCTCTTCAAATTGAATGTAGACTCTAGCAGGAAATATATATGTCCTTGTTAGGCTAGATGCAAAGATAAATCATTTATTTCAGAGTTCAGAAATGTGTTGAGCAATGTCACTCTTAAATTATTATTATTTTTTTTTTTTCTTCCAAAGGTAAATAAAGTAAAATGTTATGTTTCCTTCTTTGGATTTTTACTTCACTTTTGATAATGTTCCCTTGATTAAAAATAAATAAGAAAATTCATACCTGTGGAAATTTATTAAAAATCTCAGGAGAGAAGCCCTCCAGCTTCCTACAGCCTTTAATTTATAGGAACTGAATGCTGTGCTGTTCTCAGCATATTTATTAAAGAAATATACACTCCCTCCCAGTAAAGAGCAGTAAGTATAAGTTTAGGTATTTAAAGAGGTTTTGCCCTCCCTTCCTTATAATACTATTAGGAAACTTTTCTGTTTAAATAGGAAAACAAAATAAATCATCAACGTCACTGTATTCCTGTCTACAGGTCTCCTGCCTTGCCAGTATTACTGAAGAGAGGCCTTTGTGTTGCCCACATTATAATATCAGTTATGCAGACTCAAATTTTCCCCACATGTAAAATCTGAAACTGTCTGAGATTTAAATTGTCTACTGCCAGTGATAAAATGGCATAATCAGTGTTGTGACTCCTTGGCTTTATACATACAAACTGAAATTACCTACTGAGCATCCCAGTAATACTGGCACAAATTGCAGTGTTTACTGCTAAACTCTTAATATTTACAAAAAGATGTCATTGAATAGCACCTGAACAACAAGTCATGTCCAATTTTAAACAAATGAGAAAAGCAAGACTTCACACTCTCTGGTCTCTGAGGGTAAGATAGAAAAAAGGAAAACTTATAGATGCTGAAATATAAAGAAAGAAGACAATATGAACAGCAGATATTGTGAAAGACAGTTCAGCAATGAGGAAAGGAACCTGGAGAATGTAATTAGAAAAAAAGGAGATGAAAATGTCCCTGATGATAGGCAGGAGATAGACTGTCTGCTTTTCTTTCTAGAGTGATAACAAAGTTCCTGTTCTCTGCTCTTTGGGAACATCTACACAGTATTGGTGAGAAAATAAGATTCCAGGTGGCTTCACCTCTGAGCTGCCAGGCACAATGCCTTCTAAACTGGAAACTATTCCAGTTATTGGGATTTTTTCCCAAAAGTTTGAAAAAGAGTAGAAAAACAGGAAAATTTAGGTCATAACATCTTTATTCTCCAGTAACGTAAGCCAGCAATTGCTATTTTTTACTTGATAATAGTTACTTTCTATTTTGTAAGTCAGTCTGGAATTCAGAAGACTTTGAAGTGTCTAGCACTTATGAGCAACCTCATTTGGTGTTGAGGGAGGAAAAAAAAAAAACAGCTCTTGTGGGATTCCCACTGGTGAGAGGCCTTCTGGAAGAAACAGTGTTCCCTTGGCGTGGTTTGCACTGTGGGGGAAGTTCACTGGAATGTGCAAGGCTCAACCAAAACAAATTTGCACATCTGTTTTATAATTTTACAGCTTACCATAACAACAACAACAAGAGCAAAGTTATTTAATGAGAGTGAATAAGATACTCATGCTGGTAAAATGTAGGTAGTCATGAATCAAGGGCAAGAAGCCACTCTAGCTGTGCAACAGTTTGCAATGGGCACTGTGAGCAAGAAGGTTTGAGGAAAGCTGTTTGCATTGTGAAGGAAGAGTAAAGATTTTGTCCAAGAAGTTTCCCTTTGGTGGTGAAGCCCTGAAGTACTATGTTCTAAGGACTGCTGTGGAAAGACAGAGGGAGCTAGTTGAAGCGTCTGTTTTAAAAACTGCAAAGTCAACCAAATAGTGAAATATTTCTCTGGTTTTGAGCTTATTCCAGAGGACAGTGCTGGGAAATGGTAATGTGGACGTGAGAAAATCTGGTAGATCTGAGGATAAGAGGATACTTTTGGAACATTCTGACCTACGCTGAAGAACAAAAACCAAAACCAAACAAAAAAACCCACATGGGGCCGTGGGTGGAGGATTTAATGCATAAGGCAAGTGAATGCCTTACGAAATGCAGTCTCCTCAGAAGAAATAATTCAGAACTATGTTTTGCGTTGTGAATGACAAGTATTGGAAGAAACATTTTCTTAACATTTGGAATGTGAAGACATTAGAGAGAAAATGTGTACACACAGTAGAGAATCTAATAATGGAAGAAATTGAGAGCCAGTAAGAAATATAAAGAAATTTTTGGATTTGGAGATTTGGGATTTAAGAGTAATGATGGAGCTGCGGGAGGAGAAAGGCTAGAGATAGAACAAAAATACAATCTGAAGAATTGAAGGAATAGAACCTTGTAAAGCAAAAAATACCTAAATCAATAGAAAGTTTGAAAGAAAATTAAAGGTTGTGAAAGATATAGGAATCAGGAGCAGAAGTCTTCTATGTTTTCGCTTAAGAAAAGTGGGAAAAAAGGATGATAAGATAGAGAAGGAAGACTGGGACATTCCTTATGTTCTCTTCAGTAGATGGAGAGAGAAAACACAGGTGATGAATGCTTGGGTTAGTTTAAGGTTCAGAGGAGCAGAAAGAATAATATGAAGGAGGGGCAAAGAAGTGAAGGATATAGCTGAAATTAGAGACCATAGTGATACAGGGGGGAATGAGGTTAGGGAGAGAAAGACGAATCTATGAGCATCACAAAATCAGACAGGATGATAGCTTGGAGATCATAAATACAAGTGAGTGACAGGCTATGGAAGAGTGAGGGTTATTGAAAGAGAACAAGAGGTGATCTGATAGAAAAAGCAGGAGAACTTGAAGATAAATAGAGTGAGTTGGTTCTGATTTTTTCTTTACTTTCCCATTTAAACAAATAAATGCTTTACCATATAATACAGGGTGTTTGGTTTTTTTGTTTTTTTCATATTCAGACCTCTGAAATGAACTTCAAATAGTTTTATTTAGCACTTTCAAATGTCTGTTTAAAGTTTGCTTCAGTGTACTATTCAGAAAAAGGAACTTCAAAGAAACTGTCAGAACTACTAGTAACTAAAGAGAGATTTTCCTGGCAGAGGGAGGGATAATTTGATGTCTCCAGCCTAATTAACCAGAGTTTACACGTATTTATTCGATTGTTATGGTGTAATTTCAGCCAGAACCTAAGCACCACACAGTCACTTGCTCACTCCCTTCCAGTGAGATGAGGAAGAGAATAAGAAGGGTAGAATTGAGAAAACTCATGGGTTGAGATAGAGACAATTTGCCAAGTAAAGAAAAAACTGTGCAAAGCCAAACAAGGGATTCATACATCAGGGGCAGGCAGGTGTTCAGCCATCTCCAGGAAAGCTGGGTTCAATCACGCGTAACAATGACTTTGGAAAACAAATACCACCACTCTAAATGTCCCTCCTTTCCTTGTTCTTTCTCCAGATTTATACAGTGAGCATGATGTCATATGGTATGGAATATCCTGTTGGTTAGCTGGGGTTAGCTGTCCCAGCTGTATTCCCTCACAATCTTTTGTGCACTCCTCAACTACTCACTGTCAGGCCAGTATGAGAAGCTGAAAAGTTCTTAACAGCTTAGCAACAACTAAAGCATCAGTGTGTTAGCGACATTATTCTCATTCTAAACCCAAAACACATCAATATACCAGTTTCTAGGAAAAAAAAAAAAAAATTAACTCTACCCCAGATAAAACCAGGGCATCAATGCAAGTGCATAAAAATTGAACATTTTATTGGTGTCCGCCTGTCTCTGATGCATCCAGCTTCACGTGTACGCTAATACTCTTTGCTAATATCTTTTACTGATGGCACATGACTATAATTTTCTGAATGTATCAGATCTGTTTAGCATTGTCCAAAATATAAGGGCATGAAGATATAAATACTAATGGAGAAAGTGCATCATGGGACACACCCATCACAACACAAAACTAATTGCTTTTTGTACATGAGCGCCAAGTAAAGAATCTTGTATTTTGTTTTAAGTTTTTTTCCAGAATGCTCATATCCTAGATTTTTTTTTTCATCTTATAGCTTGTCGGTTGACATGTACAACTTATGAAATGTAGCCCACATTGCTACTTGCTACAAATTAAGCTGAAGGAGGTCTGCATCTGACTATCCTAAAGCCGTGAATTGAGCTTTCATGGATGAATGATTTTATTTCAAGTCGCTTCATTTCATTACAGTTGCCCCAACTATGGACTTCATTTCAGAAGGGCTTAAGATGTGAGTGCAGGCAGTTTTGACATAAGTTACATGAATAAGTGTCATGGTAGAGGAGTTACCTCAGATGTGAGATCAGTATTTGTGCAAATGGTGACTCCACCACACAAACAAATACCTCAGTGACATCAGTGTCCTAGAGATTACAGAATAGGAGGGTGAATATGCAGTGGTCCACAAAGGCAAAGAGAATTCTTGAGAAACACTGAATTCCCACATGAAACACCTTTTAAAGTGTGATATTGCACTTTAATTTCTGTATGTCTTTAATACATGTAACTTGGATATGATACACTGTTATTACAGACTTATGCCTGATGTGCAATGCAGAGGCGTTTGCTTTGATGAATTGGAATTTGCTGTCATGAATCCAATGGCAGAAATGAGACACATCACTACCACTAGCATTCAGAGGCTTATAGCTATAATTATCCTACTTTAATACATAGACATACACAGGACAGAAGCAAATCTTTATCTGTGTCCTCCATCACAAAATTTTTATTTCCTTCAATGTTATATATTGCATGTGTGTTTCAAACTTAGTCCTGCAAATCAAAATAACACTTAGGCTTTATAGCTACAATAACTGTTCATATCACTAAAAATTTATATTATCCTATAATTATTTCTGTGAGATTTATGCATACTATATGAAGCAAAGGAGGCAGGGGGATTGGACTAGATGATCTTTTGAGGTCACTTCCAATCCCTAACATTCTGTGATTCTGTGAGAGAAGTGAGAATATCTTCCCTGCTTAAAATAATTTTATCTATTCAAAATATCTGGGAGCAGTAGAAAGACAAAGAAAAATGAAAATAACAAATTGTAGGAGCTAAGTTCTTTGTTATAAGGTGTATGTTCATTGGAGGAAAAAAAAAAAAAAAAACGAAACTGGAAGCATTTTTAAATTGCACATATACAAGTTACATCTGCTCTGGCCATCCTGTATGTCCTTCAGTTTTAAAACAGGCAGCTTTGCTCTGTTTATGCAATTTTAGAAGTGTCAGACTCTTCCTCAGAAATAATGTAAATGCAACTTGTGAAAAAGCTCCAGATACAGGAAGCCACAAAGAGTTGTACAGATTTCTAAAGTTTTGTGCAAAATCTTAGGGAAATGAAAAAAAAAAAAAACCTTTTTGTTCATAATTCTAGAAGATTTGAAAAAGTAGATATTACTAAACATGTCTCTTTTTTACACAGATGTGCAAATTACTAGACAAATTATTACTTACAATTGCCTTACTGTTTTTTTGTTGGTTTTGGTTTTTGTGTTTTTTCTAGGTTTTCATGAAGATCAGGACAGGATCTGGCCCAGTTTGACCATTCATGAAGATGTTATCCACAACTGGGCAAACCGTATATTTCACAGGTACATAATGTAGTTTAAGGACAGCGTGGAGACCTTTTTCAAGACTGGACTTGCCTGTGGTATAGCTTGCAAGCTTGCAAGTACTGTCTTTGGTAGAGCAGTCTGGATGTTTAACCATATGTCTGGGCATGCCCAGATAGGCAACATACAAACTATGGGACTATCATGAACATACGAGGAATACAAAAGGTGTAAGCACACCACTGCCAAGTCCTATAGAGACCAAACTTTCTGAATAGTTGTAGAAACACTCACCAATCTGCTGCCTCTTTTTTTTTTTTCCTTTTTAGTTTGGAAGGACTCAATAATAAAGTGGTGGATAGATTTAGCTAGATTCACTGCAGGTATTATACTTAAAAGTGCCAGAAACTAGAAGTCTCCTACCTAAGCTGCCTTACTACTTTGTTTTATATAAATCACTCTGAAAACTATTGCATTTATCATATCACAAAGTATCTTACCAGTTGAATTCTTTAGTAGTTTGGGTTTTTAAAGTTGTATTCCTATATAGAACACAAAACAAACAAACAAACAAAAACTGTGGCTTGATACTTTACTCTGTTTTTTATTTGTTTGTTTTTTTTGTTTGTTTGTTTCTTTGGTAGGTTGGCTGGTTTTTGTTTGGTTTGTTTGTTTGTTTGTTTGTTTTGGGGTTTTTTTTATGTTGTTCTACTTAATATTAAATGTATGTTACATTACCTGTGTATCTTGCTTGTGACATGCTATACCTGGTTCACTTTTTAATTTGTCTAAGCTTGTCTTATCACCAGAGGTGTAGTCTGTTATTGATTAAATAATTCATTTAGCTGTCCCCAAGATGACAGATCTGCTTATTGTCACAAGAAAGTTGATGTACTATATTTTGTTTACAAAGGTTGTACAACAGTCAGAAAGTAATGTATATCTACAACATTTTTATAAATTTAGCACATTATATGCATTTCATTAACCATTACATCCAGCAAGAAATGTATTTTTTTAAAATAAAAATTGAAATTAACACTAAAATATCTCACATTTATTGGTTGTATTCAAAATAAAAACAGGAAAAAATAATGGGCTGAATTAGCTTACAAAACTTTTAAAAATTTCATCAGGTTTGCTAAACTCTCACATTTAACTCCTTCAAGACTGCTTTGGGAATGTACAGAAGTTTCTTCCAGCCATCTAAAGTTTCACTGTAAGCATATGGTATATTGCATATAGCCATAGACATACAGCAATTTCACTTCTCTGGATGAACCTCTCACACATACTCAATGGGTTAAGAGTTTACTTTGCTAATCCTGTGCTTTAAAATATAATCTTGTTCCTATTTTGACACTAAAGTGAAGTAGACATATTTTAAAGTGACAGTTCTAAGAAATACTATTCTTTCTTCACCCTTCCCTTTTCTTCTCAGAATCCTACCCAGAACCTGGATTAGCATATTGATTTTAAAAATGGTCATTATCACAGTCATGTTTTCCAGCTGCAGCTCTCCAGCCAAGGCCCACTTTTAGTCTCTGCTTGTGGAACCCATACAGTTCAGAAACAGGCTTTGCAGGATGTTTGAAGATTTGGATATGGGAGGCAGCAAGAAGGTAGCCCACCAGACTGGGAGGTGTGCTTAGAACCCCACCACCATCCTGCTGAAAATACCATATACAGTAGAGACATTTGCAAATAGCTATAAAAGATTTGTAAGAATGGTAAAGTTTTCATGTCTGAAAATTGTTCTTTCATGCATTCGGATCTGAAGCACTTCTTCATCCTGCCTGGTAAACTGAAGTATCACAGCCTTGATTTCAATTTAATAAACCATAGAAACAAACAAACAAAAAGTAATGTAGCCTCCAAATTTTTTCTAATTCTCAAGGCATTTCCTTTTTTCATGTAAATATATTTCACAGATGTTGACTATTTTCTTTTTAGCAAAAAAGTCGAAGAAATTAACAACTATGTTAACTAACAAAACCATCAGAGTTAATCTTCAAGTGCAATGTGATAGGTAGGTATAACAGTTTATAGCAATACTAAATGATCAGCAAAAAATGTGCTTAGGCTGCAACAGTTAAATATGAATACTGAAAGTTAAGAAATTTGGAAATACACTATTTTACTTCTGGGCAAAAAAGTTCATTGTATTTTATTTATGTATTAATTTTTCATTAAATTATTTTAGATATAAAAAAAAATGCCCTGTGATGTTCAATGCCCTATTACAATTCCCAAAATCACATTAATTGGTTTAGTTTCTAAAGGAGTTGAATTAGGATATTTTTATTTGTTGTATCACTCAAATAAAAAATGCGTATGGTGGATTTATAAAGATGCACGTATAGAGATGCTTATGTCTACTTACAGCATATATAGTATGCCTGATGTGTATATTATTAACTAAACATGTAAATAAGCATTTTAAGGCAATATTAACGTCCCAAGATTTTGTATAATATGTCAGGATTTTCTCACATATTTTTAGTGCTATTTTCCTCACAAAATTTGAATGTTATTGATGCATATCATTCTGTAGAACCCTCCAGTGGATTCAAATTATATGTACAGATTTTCAATTTCTATATTTGTCATTTTTGTAGAACTTCATACACTTTGTTACAGCAGAAACCATGTTTCACACGTGAAGAAAAAAATTAAAAATATGTTTCATAAAAAGGGCACAAATTCTTGATAAACATATCTATGTTTGCAGATTGGTTATTTCTCAGAGGTTATTTGGGGTCATAATTGTAAATCTCATTACCTTACTTGAAGGAGAAGGTCTCTTTCATTATTATGGTGCTGAGGTCCATATCCCTGAAGCTAATTGCAAGGTATTGCTTCAGAGTTCTAATTGTTTGCCATCAAAATAGCTGTGTAAGCTTGATTAACAGTGTTCAGCAACATTCATAATAGTCCAAGCCTGGTCCTGCATAAAATAGAAACTGGGAAAAAATCAATAAGATTTAATAAGATCAGGAACAATCACTTACAATAGTACATCAATCACACAAAGTAATAGGTGCAGGATTTGATAGGGTCCTGAACTGCCTGAGAGATTCATAACCAGTACTCGTTAATGATTTGTTCATTTGCATTTTATCAATCCAGCCACAGCTGACAAGCAGAAGGAGCAGTAAGGAAATATGTTGACTTCAACTCATCAGAGTTTGCAATTAAAAAAATAAGAGATAACTTAATCGGAAAATCAGACATGGCTGTAGATGTGGAGTGTGTCTGTACATACATGTGTAAATGTGCTCTTTTGCTGTGAGATTATAATAAAGTACTACCCTACAATGGTTATTAGTATTCCCATAATCCCTCGGAAAGTCTGCTTATGTCTGAAAAAAAGTACAACAAAATATAAATTTTTAAATTCTCCTCCATCCTTCACAATGTTTCTCTCTCACTGCATTTCACATAGTGTAATGCCATCACAATATTTAATATGAAACATACACATTGCCTTGTTTTCATACCCTTTTAAATAAATAAAGCCCTGGGCTTTGCCTTGGGCCAAACCCATATCAAACACAAAACCAATAATAATGAGATGGCTTTCTGTTGATTATTATTTAGCATTATATCCTATATCAGCAGATTTTATGTCTTTCTAAAGTAATTAAGTTTTGTTTACTATCTGAACATTTTTTAAAATTGTCATGAATAAACATCAGATCTCATTTATCCAGACTCTTGCCTGTTTGTAAGGCATCAGTCTTTTGTTTAAAATAAGAAATCCAGAGCCAAGCCAAATGAAAATGCTACAAAAAAACATGAGCTGCCTCATGTGTGGATGAGTTATTTAGAGAGTGATCTTGTGAGACCATGCTTGTTTGCCTGTTTGTTTGGTCCATTTTGATGAGTGTCTCATTATAAACCAGAGTACATAGCTCCCTTTTCTGAGGAGCAGTTTGCTCTGTTAGAGGTAGTAATTCTAATTTATACCCCAATTAACGTTTTTCTCTAGTATCTTGCCTTTCTATGTCCTTCCAACAGAATATTTTTTCTAGACAAAACTTTAAAATACTATTTTTAGATCTCTTTCAGAGAATCTCTTCACCTAAAAAGTGTTGTTTATATGTAGGTTCCCTTTTTTTGCTCATTTTACTCAGCTTTTAAAACGGGAGCAGCAAATTCTAAATCAATATATGCTCTTGTCACATCACCTATACTATGAGAGCACCTAATACCAGTACAAAGACTAGTCTTCCTTGATGCATGGCAGCTTAAAATAGAGATTGCCACATGGCAGTATAATATGGCAAGAACTGAATTTGGGGTTTCTGTGCTACATCAGGTCCTTTGGCCTTGGAGACTGTAATGGAGGAGCTTACCAGGTTAGGTGACACTGATTTTTAAGGTGAAAGGATGACTGAACTTGCAGGGTGACTGATGCTGTGATTTTAAGGCTTATCACCAACATCTCAGTTGTATGCATTTTATGGAGAAAAAATTAGCAGGTTTGTGGCTTTGTCAGAAAATTGACTCAATCTCTAACTAGATTTCAGAAATTATGTTCTCTAAACTGCTATTCTGGGACATGTAAAAACTATCAACTAGTGTATTAATCATGGATTAGTCTTAATAACCATTAATTTTATAGTACTTACAATTTTTTATAACTTTACAAGTATATCCTGAACTACATAATGAAATCCATGAGCTATATTAAAATCAAAGTAGTAATAAAAGAAGGGAATGATATGCAACAAGAATTCCTGTGAAGAGGACATTTTTTTTCTGCGATGGCCATGCGTAATTTGTGATTTTTATGAACATGTTTGTTTCAGTAAATGGATGTTTCATGGAGAAAAAGCTACATCCTCTGAATTTGTTACATATTCCTGGATAAAAAAAAAATATTAATTTGACTATTAGATGTGTGTGATTTAACAGCTGTGCTATTCATTTCTCTGAGGTCTGATATAATAGTTCTCTTGTCAGCTGCTACTCCAGCCTCCCCCATAAGTTTCTGCCCATGAGTCACAGATGCCTTGTAGCATCTTTCAAACTGCTGGAGTCACCAACTAAGAGTAAGCCAGGCCTGATTTCCATTCAGGTTGAGTCTAGGTTGCAGAGTCTAGCCTGAGCTAAAATGTGTTCCCTTCAACCATTGCTGCAATGAGGCCTATGAACTTGGAAAAGAGAAACACAAATAACCGAAACAGTTGCCTTTTCAATTTATGGGTAGATCTGACTTTACACCTTCAGTATGAAGCTGTGTTTTTGGTTCCTTGCTTAAGCATGTATTGCTCTTTCAGGAGAAAACCTTAAACCTTGACTATTGGACCTGCAATGCAGCCTGCAAACCTGTTTAAAGAAAAGTACTTTTAGCAGAGAATTTCTCTCAACATCTGGTCTCAGATTTCCCAACTCCATGAGAACAAGGCCAGGTATTTTTTATTCTAATTAGTTGCTTCTTTACAGATGTACAGATGCATGGCACCCAACTGTAAGATTCCTGCAATGTGTAAAATTTTTTTGAGGGGTAAATGTGTGACTCATGGAATGGGGACAGACTCTTGTCATCTGGCTGCGTCTGAGGGCTGTGCCTCTTAGTAGGACTTCTAATTTTGGGAAACCCTGAGCCACAGAGCCTACCCCAATACAGTCTGGCAGCATCTCACCTACTCTGTGACCCAGGCCAGATACATCCTAGATTGTCTCAAACAGCAAGGCTGGGCACGTAGCATCTGAGCAAGAAGCCTCTCTAATGGGCTATGACATGAAGAGAGTGGCAAGGAACCAAGACATATGCCAGGCATAGGTTACTGGAGAGATCTGTGTGACAAAGACACATCTACCATGTGCAGGTATGCACAGTGATCGATAACATCAAAATATTATCATTTCTTTTTAATGAGGATATCACTACATGGGTCCCCAAGAGGCAGTAATTACCCTTTTGCTGTCTTAGAGCCAATTCAGGGGCCAGATCCTCTGGAGAAATTTCTGCATCAACCCACTCTATAGAAAGCTTAAAAATAGAATAAATAAAAGATACCCATAATTGAGGGGGGAGGAGAGGGGAAGGGGGAAGGAAATTTTATAATCTTATTATGGAGAAGAACTATCAGAAAACTATGTAAATTTTATTAAAAGTGACCACAAAACCAAGTCACTAATTATCTGAGGTGTCTAAAACAAGTGGTAGCTTGTGTTTACTCCGATTTCTTTTCCATTTTGCAAAGCTGTATTATGTATCCCAGGCTTGTGACGACTCATAGAATCTAAAAATACTAAGTTGAAAAGCTTATGTTTTTACTCAAAAAAATACAACAGAGCACAGGCTTTAGAAGCAGTTTTCCTTGTCTCTTTCCAAAGTGTTATATTAAAAGGTGCTTTAATATTGCTGCTGCTGAACTTTTTGATGTGACATGATCACATCATTCTAGACTTGTGAGTGTCTAAGTGTCTAACAGCACTATACTTCTGCTTCTTTGAAGAAAGAAGTGACTATGGGAAGCTCCCTCAGTATTCTGGGTGAATAAGAAGCAAAATACACCAAACTGGATATTCTTTTACATGAGAAAAAAAAAAATGAGAGCAAGATCCACATCTAGGCAACTGCTGGTCTGTAAAAAGATGTCACAATGGAATGATTTCCATCCCCAAAGGAGAGACAGAAAAGAGAGGATTTCAACAGCATGGCACTGATTTGTGTACAGTAAAGAAGCTCCAAAAGTTTTATGACCTGTGGCTGGCAACTGGTCCATACACTAGTTGTGACACCCACAGGCTTGTCAAATGAGCATCAGGGTTTGTAGAGGCTATAAGACAGCTTTGCAAATGATGTTGAAAAAAATAAATCCCTGCTTATGAAATTCTAAATGTTATACATGTACTGGAACGTATCTTCAAGGCCTAGTTTTGAAACGAAGAGATTGAAAGTAATCCAAATTCTGAAGAGGTCATTAGATAAGCCTGATACTGACCAGAGCGTGAAATCTGTCTTTCAGTAAATTCCAGTTTAGAAGGGTTTATGTTTGACTTCTATTATTTCAAGCTTTTGCCATAGAATAATTAAAATCTAAGCTTAATTTTCTTATTCTCGTTCTCTTCTTCTTCTTCCTCTTCTTCTCCTTCTTCTTCTTCTCTTCTTTTACTCTACTCCTTCTTCTTTTAAACTTGTCACCATGTTGTCATTTTTTGTCATGTATATTATTCCAGAAGGATTTGATGTCTGAAGTGATTGCATAAATCAACTCAGCTATGTCACTACTTTTAAGTTTGCAATGTGTTAACTCTCTTCATAATTTACATAATGTTTAAATAATATACCTTCTTTTTCCCTTATCCCTACATTAATGTGATTAGAATCAGTGGAAGCACTGTAATTTTCTTGTAAGATGTGCTTTCCACCTACACTTGCTTATTACAAGAAGTATCATTTCTAAAACTAGCAGCCTCTGATCAGTTTAGCTGTCAAAAATTATTTTTTCCAAGAACAAAAAAACACTTTATAAAATATAATATTGTTTCTACTTAGTATTCCTGTTAAGGTAAACAAACAACAGAGAATTGTTGCTTTGTCTTATTTATTTCGATGACTACATCTAACTGTAAGGAGTAGTGGAATACATCTTCTGATATATTATGCAATTAAATTGATGGATGGTTAATTGAGTCAGTATGGCATACCATATGTGTACTCCTGACCTGAATGTCACTGGTCAGATTAAGGCTTCACACATTTGGCCAAAGAACATATGCTGTTATTGAGAATATGGCTCTAGATGGGATAAGGTTTTTAGTCCATGGAAAAAATCATCATAACTGGTTTTGCTCTTTGACTGTTGGAGGCCTGGGTCCTTAGGAGTCCAACTGTAAAGAACTTTAAAAATAATGAAAGTTATTAATTAAAAGCTTACTGACATCATGGCCATTAACTTTGACAGGTTCTTTCATTAATTTATTTGATCTCTCTTATTACATGACATATCCTCATCATAGTGTTTGTGCCTTTGCCCGTTAAGCTTTTGATCTTATTGGATTTTAATTTTGTATGGTGTTTTTTTGTGTATGTGGATTTGGTTTTGGCTTGGTTTTGTTTGGTATTAGGTTTTGTTTGTTTGTTTGTTTGTTTTTCAATGTTCCAAAAACCTTATTTTTCAAAGAAAAAAATATTTTCTTTATTGGTGGGCATGATACATACGTAAGCAATAAAGCAGCAGAAGGAGGGGAGCTCATATTTCTTTAATGACAGTGACATATCGACATACATACAGACTCTCTCACACAGAAACATGCCTGTATATATAGTTATATCACAATTGCAAATAACGGGTATTTTTAGAAGTGCCTTGCTAAAACATTATTTTCACAATGATTAGTCCTAGTTTTTGGCAGATTTAATATTTCTATTTATCTTATTTACCTAAATAATATTTAATGACATTATATTTTTTGTCAGCTATTTTGCATGTCTTTCTTCTAAACCAGCTATTATGGAGCTATTTTAGCTTCACAAATGTTTTAAAGTAAATTATGTTATTTTACAAAATTATTGCAGTAGAACATACATCTGAGCAATAATGTTTTATCTTTGACATTGCTTTGATGACTCATCCATTTTGACAGGTAACTGTTTGCTTTAAAGCTATTTAGCTTGCATCAACACCAAGATAAAACAAGACTTGAGCAGTATGTAGCATAGAAGCAAATAATATACTGTCATTACATGGCTAGAAAAACAAAGATTTGTAATGGGAAAAAAAAAAACAGCTAATAGAGAAATATCTTTGATTCAGTCGTTGTTTATTGTAGCAAACTTGTGTATCCTTTGTCCACTGACTTAACCTGGAAAAAGAATAGTTCTGTCTCTTCTGCATAATTTGTTACTGCAACACTAAGGAAGATTATGATAATGTGCATATAACAAAATTGACAACAATGGAGAAGTCCTGTAATTGTGAAGTAAATTCAAGGAGGCTTCTCTGAGCATGAGAACTAACAGTGTCTTCATTATGATTAGCTTACCTTTTCAAGTGTTCTGCTAGGAACCTCTATCACATAAATTGAGGCAGGAACTTTATTATCATCACTATAGCAACTGCAGGGAATTTTATTTCAAAACAGTTGGCTACCTGAAAATTTTCGCATGATGGAAAGAACAGCAGATGATATATACATTTTAATTCATTTTCATTTATTCCGTGTTTTGAAGTGTTCCATAAATAAGTGTAAGGCTTTTTTTTTTTTTAAGATAAGATGGCCAGTTTGATCTCAAATTACATTTCAAATCCAGCTTTTCTTGTTAGGAGAAAAAAGTGCTGGCAGATTTTGGTTGTATCATTATATGTAAAATTTTTATTATGATAAGATACAGAATATTTCAAATGGTCCAATTTAATTCACAATTCATTATTTAATTTCTGAGTTTAGCTGTTTCCTAGTTTTTCGTTCAACTTTGATCTTAGATCACGTTACCTCCCAGTAAGAATAGTGAAGTGTGCATTTAATTTTATAATTTTTCCATATTCTGTGCCTAAAGTAAAGGAATAACTACACAGATGAGTTTGTAGAGGACATGGTTGAACTGTAGATGCACAGAGAAATTGAATGCAAATACCAGGAAGTATCATTTTTTTCTCCAGAAAAAGACTGATCAAATGTTCACAGCTGGAATTTTTATGAAGAACCCTTTTCTCCTAAAATTGCACAACTCCCCTGTTGTTGCATTTCTGTAATTACAAAACTAGCATCATATTGTAGATAACAGTAATGCTTCAGAAAAAGGCATGAGTCTTTTAGTGCAACTATATAAATTAGTTTATTTTTTATTCCTTTTTGGTCAGTGATATTCTGATTTTTTTTTTTAATGAAGAAAACAAAAAAAGCAATGTTTTGGAATACTTGTTCGTTTAAATGAGCAGGGAGGAATGAAGAAATATTTCAGCTGTCTTGAAACCCTTTTCCTCCACAAAACGTAGGAAGAAATGTAAAAATTCTTATTATTTATGCATTGGGGCTGATGTTCCATTATGAAAGTGCTGTGTATCTCAAAGGTACCCCATATAACACATTTCAGCCACTGCTTTAACCGGTGCCCATTTTTAATTGAAAAATACAGTATAACAATTCCTGCAATCCATATTAATGGGGAGATCATGTGATGGGGACTTCCTTAGCTCTCTTTGACATTTGCATATTCCTTGTAGCCAAATTTCACTAAACTCTTCCTAATAAAGGAGAATCTTTTGTGCATTGGATTTTAGTGTGTTCTTCCTTCTACTGTGAAATAGAATGTTTATTTACTTTCACAGACAGGAAGGCATTTAAAGAGTTGCTGAAGAATATAAGATTGAATGCAAAACAGTCAATGCAGTTGAATGTTATGCACGAGGCTCAGTTTCCTCTGATACAGTTTTAGGAGTCTCACCAAGACACCTACCAAGAGTCAAGTTGTCCCAGGGTCCTTACATGATTCATGGGGAAGGTTTGTATCTCCAGAACATAATCAAAATTGCTCTCTGACTCACTGATGTGAATTTCTGGCTTGACTCTGGACCTGACCCATCACTAGGGACTCAGCTGTGATGCGTGAGCCAAGACTGATGCTGGTCCCCATCAACAAACCTGCTGTGCGCTTCTTGTTGCACACAGTGGGATGACACACCATCAGTGTGGCACTGACCTACCAGTCTGATTGTCATCCATGGACCGTGACTCAAACTCCCTTGCAGAACAGCCCCCTGCCCCTGCTCCTCAGTGGTACAACTGTCAAGGCCCAGCCAGTAGGAGACAGGAAAGCAGTGCTCCAACAGGACTTGTTCAAGAACTTCTTTGGTTCTTTTCATTCTCAGTGCCTGCTTTCATAAACTTACATCTGGAGAGATTTTCCTATCTAGAAAGCCAGGCTTTGGTCAAAACATAAAAGACAGTATGTGTATTCCCAGTTTAGCAAATGATGTGTTGATTGTCAAGAACATAGAAGAGCTGATTGAAATCTCTTTTTTTGTTGGATACAGGGCAGTGGTTTGAACCTAAGGTGTTATGTCCTCAGTTCTCATATACTCCTTTATCAGAAAATGTTCCATTTGGCAAAGAAGGCATTGTGCCAGAAAATGGGTAATGAACTCCACAACCAAAGGATTAAGGTGCTTGTTTGTGATTTTGATTTAGGAATTCCAGCTTTGAATGGTGCTGTAATGAATGTTTGTGTAAAACAGAACACCCCCAAAAGAAGGACTCAGGGCAAATGCAGTCAAACTTAAGGATTGTGGCATTGACCTGGAAAGCTGGGACCTGGAAAGTGACTGCTTGAATCTTGATGCTCAAATGCAGATAAATCGAAAGAAACAGCATACAATTACCTGTCTGAGGAAAATTGAATGGTTTGTTGTGATGAAGAATGGATTTTTTTTTGTTGTTGGAAATCTGAGCTTTTTCCTGTCTTTCCAAATGAGTATCTTCTTCACATTCTGATGCACTAATAATACCATCTCAAACTTAATACGTTTCCTGAGTTTCATGTCTAATCTCACTTTCTGAGTGTCAAACGTAAGCTTTGTCGTAAGAAGTTGCTTTGCAGAATTTCTGGTTCTCTGCCATTTTCAAACTCTAGAAATGCTGGAGATAATAACTCATGCATAATACATTATGTGAAAATTCTATAAATGTTTTTGCTTTTAATTCATTTACGAATCAAATTAATCTCATTTTTCTCATTCAGTATATTTTTATTCCTTGTAAAACAATCATTAAAACATTTGAAATAATAGAAGTAGAATAAGAAAGCTTATCAAATATGTGCTTTTAATAATAGATTGAATTGTTAAGTCAGAAAGAATTAAGCAATTGTAGACAGTAAATATTTTAATGCATGTTCTCATCATGGCTTGTTAATTCAGTTACTTACATTAGAATAGTTACATAAGAAAATCAACATTTTTTTGCGAAATCGCTTGTTAAAGAAAGGATTTTTTTTAAGTTTATGCATTTAAGAGACATACGAATGAACAATATTTTGTTTATATCTAATTTTAGAAACATGTTTCTAAGGAGTTAAGAGTGTGTCCAGGACAGAAATGAAGGGGACGTATCTCACTTTGTTAGAAGAAAAAAGAGGCAAGGTTTCTCTAAGGAATCTATTCAGGGTATGAAGTTTGAACAGAGGAATATCCCTGAACCAGGAGCTTGACCAGGAATGGCCCATGGGTTTGAGTGAAAACTCATCAATCTGTTCAGTTGACAACAGGGAGGAAGAAAGGAGTGGGAATTTATAGAGAAGTCTTTTTAGTCAATAACTTTTCTGATGGCAAAATACAGATTAAAAAATCTCTATTTGAAATATTAAACATATAAATATTCTTACAAATATAGGGTACCTGTGTATACAAATATTCATATATTTTTTTTTCAAATATACAAATATATCTATGTATATACAGATTTACAAAAATTCTTACAAATATAGGGTACAATAGTCTGTCCTAAATGTCTAAATAACTTGTAATAGGTAAAAAATATGGCTAGGTATGAACACTGTCTGAAGCAAAGGACGTAACTTTTAATTGAACACACAAGTCAGAAAGAATATAATTAAGTTGTCTTTTAAATATGTACATAGCACTTCACACTTTGAGTGACTCACCCAATTTTCTTCACAGAACTCCCTGCGGAAAGGAAAAAGGCCTCAGCATGTTGCTTGAAGTCACTGACACTTCATCATTCAACTGGAGCTCTCAGTGTTACCTCTCCCGACCTTGGTGAAAACACCAACGTAGTAGAAACACCACCATGTGGAAAAACAAAAACAAAAACAAGAACAACAACAACAAAACTCCTACCTCCTAGAGACTTCATGAATGTAAGAGGAAGTAAGGAGAGTTGAGAGAGCATTACTGACACAGTGCCTCTACAGGACACCCCTCTCCCTGCCCTCCACTGAAGGCAATTGCCGGCTCCTGGGGTGGAGAGTCATCTTTCTCAAATATCTGCAAAGAGCCATCATTCTCCATACTCTCATTGCACCCATTTGGCCAGCTGGAAGTGGGTAGTGGACAGCTATCTGTCACCTTCAAGACCTCCTACTCCTTCATTTGCAGTAAAATGGGGAAATACACACTTATAAGACACCATTTTTTTCTCTCATTCCCAGCAAGAGAGTATAGATCAACGACAAGTAATAGAGACCAGCGCTTTTACAGGATTCAAACTCAGGAACCGTTTTCTGCTCTTTACTGTACTTTGGTTTAACTGATTTTTATGCATTAGTACAGAAGACACTTTTCAATATTCAAATGGATGCCAAGCACAGTAGTATAGTGCATTAACCTTTCCCTTTGAGATATTTTAGTTCAATTGGTGGCAAAGAAAACCACAAACTGCGGCATGACTGTCAATCTCAGAAATGATTTGTGACTGTGTAAACGCAGATGCCACAGCTGTCATGTAATCTGCACCCAAGCTATACTGGGAATGTAACTCAGACCCTTCTGCTCAAAGAACATGGGCCTTTTCCATTTGTACTGTTCCATTAGCTGTTGAAATGGCTTAAAACTAGAACAATTTATCCTTTCCCTTTTGAACTTTAGCAAAATAGGACAAAGCCCTGAACCAGCTTTCATTCACAAACCAAAATTCTCCTGATGTGATTTTCTAAAACAAACATTTAAATCCAATGATATCTAAATAGCCATCAATGGTATTATGGAGACCAGTACAAAACATTAAAAGTAAAGCTCAGAAACAGATACATTTTCCTCATTTCAAGTGCCATTGCAAACCACAGGTTCATGAAACTGGATTTAGTATAACATCTAATTTATGGGTTTGGGTGGAAACAACCTAAAAGCTGCAAATGCCTCAAAGCTTTTATTGTAAAAGACCCAGAATTGCAGTTCTGGCTAAGATTTGCTTTTTGAGGCAGCTTGTTTGAATCAAAAAATCACAAAGCAACATTAGGGAGAAACGAAACCATGTAAACCTAAGTCACAAGGCATGCACCGATATTTGGGAATCAAAAGAAGGCATACATCTGTCATTCACTTCCTTTGCAGGTCCAAGATAGAGGACAGTCACAAAGACCACAGGGCATATACTTCTGCCCAACAGAAGACAAGCTGGTTGCTTACTCTCTCTTTGTTTAAGAAACACTCAAGGACCAAGTGGAATTTTAAAGGCCACAGGATTCAGAAACACGAAAGTATGAAAGAAACTTGCAAATCCCCTGTAATTTCCTGATAAAAGGTAGCAATGCTGACTCCACACACTTCTAAGTAACAGATTATTTATTTCTATGTAAAAGAAAAGCAAAATTTTTTGAAACTTAATATGGAGCTATTCTAAAAGTATTACAGGAAACAATATTTTCTCAGCTACTGCATTTAGACATAAATGCTGTGTTGAATATAATTTTGTACTTTATTTATTTATATTCAGGGGCAGTTTGCAATTCTTTTCACCAATCCACACTGCACTACCCTCCCCACCCCCAATTCATTGAATGTGTAGGTCTTCAACAAATCGTATAGCAAAGACTAGAACAGAGATGTAGTGTTTAGTTGTTGCTTCCAAAATCTAGACTGCCAGTAACTTAATGAACCCTCTGGAGATCTGCTCCCATGTGGAGCAGATTGAGTCTGTGCTTGAGAAGGTTTAAATTAGTTATTTCTTAGGATACCGTGTGATGAAAGCGCCGCTACCAACTGCTTTTCTTGTCACTGACTTGTCAGGGCAATAAACCAATTAGTTTTTGCTATAGTAAGGGTCATTTCTTACTATTTTAAATTCTTGGTAGGGATACACAGCACTTCACATATTTGCAGAGTCAGCATTTTCCATTCATTATGATTGCAAATGAAAGTGTTTCTTCACAAAAGCAGTTTTGTTGTCAAAAATGACTTGTTACATTGCTGTTTTATGAAGTGCCAGCATAACATGGGGGTGTGGGGTGGGAGAGAAGACAGCAGGAGGTAGTATGCTTCTTGAGATATTTGGTGAAGGTTTTGGAGGGGAAGCTGTGTGAGGAGTGGCTAAAGTCACTTGGTCTGTTCAGCCTGGAGGAGGCTGAAGGGAGACTTCATTGTGGCCTACAGCTTTCTCACAAGGAGAGGAAGAGGGGCAGGTGCTGATCTTTTCTCTCTGGTGACCAATGACAGAACCCAAGGGAAAGGCAGGAAGATGTATCAGGGGACATTTAGGTTGGACATTAGGAAAAGGTTCTTCACCCAGAGGGTGGTGGAGCACTGGAACAGGCTCCCCAGGGAGTTAGTCATGACCTCAAGCCTGACAGTATTCAAGAAGAGACTGGACAATGCCCTCAGACACACAGTGTGAACTGTGGGGTTGATATATGTGGGGACAGGAGTTGGACTCGATAATGCTTGTGGGTCCTTTCCAACTCAGGACATTATATGACTCTATGATTTAACCATTTATTTTTTGTGAATGCATTTGAAAAATACTGGGTCCTCAATTAGAAGGAGACACATGCTGCTCCTAAATCACAACTCTATCGCAAGCAAAACCAGTAAAAATATTCAGGCTCCCAGAAGTACCAAGAAGTCCAGTATTTCTGTTTTTGAAGACATACCAAGACACCAGTACTGAAGGAACCAGAAAAGCCACCAAATTAAAGGTAAACTTCCAGCCACAAAATGACAAAAGCAAATGAAGTTAAGTTTTTGATTTTTCTGTGGATTTTTTTTGGTAAGATTTCTCATCACTGCAATCAGAAAAGATCCTTAATAGGGAATTCCTCTGCACAAACCATAGAAGACAAGTTAGGGAGAGACTGGTATAGCGGTTTTCCACCACTGCCAGAATTGAAGGTTTTGGCTGCTGCTTTGTGTCTGGATCAAAACCATTTTTGTGCATTACTGGACTCTCCTTCCTAGAACAGACTTCTCTAAAGTAACTCTAAAGAGTTACTTTTGAGGACAGTTCCACTTCCCTCATGGGGCCAAGGAAGCTCAAGAGATCAGGCTTATAGTGTACAAAGTGGTCTTTTCCACTAGAATCAGAGGTGGGCACTGAAGTCTTCAGACTGGGGAAGTGTCATAGTGCAGAAATAAAGGATATAGCAAATTTTAAGGCTTGAATAGAAGACTCAGTAGGTAGTTCAAGGATAGCATATCTCAGCTCCTTGTGTCTCTGGACATGTGGTGGAAAGGATCACTCCAAACTTTTGTAATATTGTTTAATTTATTTCCATGAGCAGGAAACACCGTTTGCTTTTTGCATGTACAATTGAAGAAAGCAGACTAAAAGCTCTCTGCAGCTGTGAGACTGAGGCCTGAAGAAACTGGTAGTCTGAGGAAAGGCTGTTATGTTTACTCTGATGACTCTTTTGCACTGGCTTTGGGAAGGGACATCGAGCCAGCTGCATAGAGTCCAAGCAGGGAATAGACAGAGAGCAGGAAGGAAATATGCTGCTATGCAAAGAGTACCACCCCTTTTGAAGTAGAGAATTAATCTTGAATACATCAGGACACAAGACCTGAAGGGTAGGCTTAGTGGGAGGTAATCTGCTCAATGCCCTTTCCTTTTTCGTGGGATCTGCCTCAGTTTATCTGTCCTTTATTTTTTTCCCATCTGCTTTATAATAATATCTTGTGCCTTTCATCATAATGATTCCTAAAATGTTGTACAAATCTAATAAACTGATATGTAAACTACATACTGGGATTATTCATCCACCACCGCAATGCAATCAGCATATTAGTTCTGTAAGAACAAAAATTTGCTGTACGTTGATCATGTCCGGAAGTTTTTCTTGCCTTTTTGTTAGTGGTGACATTTTCACAGCAGCTTCTGAAAATGTTCATTTGTAAGGTGCAATACACTGAGTTGTATGTCCCTGGGAAACTGCAAATTTGAGGCAAACAATGTGTGAAAAACATATGTTCACATGTAATTAAAGAGAAGGGCTGAGGAATTGCCAGCTACAGCTGTAAAGTGTTTTGGTTATGCAGAAGTACATAGACTGATAATCTTGGGCCTATCCTTGACCATATTGAAATTTACAGAGCTTTCATAGAATCCCAATGGAATGGGAAAAAAAAAAAAAAAAGCAGCAGTTCACTGAATGAGTGACTTCATTCTACTTTTTTATGGTGCTGCAGAAGATAGGAGTATCTCCTACCAGTCCTCTCGAGAGGCAGGCTCAGAAATACTGAGGAAACTGAATGGCTTGCTGGCCTTTAAGTGGAAATACATAGACATATCAACCACAGAAATCAAGTGAATGTTGGGGGGCAGGGAAGAAGACCCTCTTCCATGGGCATCTAGGAGCGGAGAAGCACGTTAAAAAGCACCTTCTCATTCTCTCATGTTTCTGTGAAGCAATAAGCCTCTGCAACCCTGCTCTCACTGTTTCCTTTTAAGGTCACTTCATGGGTGTTTTTGTACAGCGAGGTATGAAAATCTCTCTGATCTCTGCATGAAGGAGAAGAGGCTTCGGAAGTGACAGAGGGCAAGAAGCTCAGTACATGAACCTTCTATGTTCCTTTGAAAGGACAATTCTGAAGCTGGTAAAGATCTACCCTATCTCAGGATCACAGGGTCAGCATAATTTTCCTGCTGCAATTTAACATGCCTGCTTTTGAAAGTTTTGGCCCGCAGAAGGCATTTAGCTGAATTAATGTACCATTGGTCACATCATCTCATGTTTGGGTGACTGATTACAAATGTGGAAGACATGTAGAAGTGGTAACACCATTTGGAGGGTGCAAGAATCTTGGCAGATCAGCAGCCTATCATTGAGGCTGCTGGAAGCCTGTCTAACGTCTCTATAATTCAAAATTTTGAAGCTCATGTGGTATGGATTTTATGCTTTGCTGTTGTCATATAGGTGGATGATGACACCAAATATTTGGTCTGGAGCGAGTATGCTGCATATTTATGCATTCAGAAACCTGAACCAGACTAGAATGGTAGAATCATTTATGAATTTTTAGTAGTCTTCCTACTGTAAATGTTTAAAGCTGTAGCTTAGTAATAAGATATTTGATAGTAGTGCTCAAAAAGACACCACTTGAGAGTTATTAAAAAACATCTAAAGAGCTTAAATGTTTTAAAGGAAAATAAAGTGATGTGGCCATCTTTATTCCCTCTCTGAATAAACACCACAGAAACAGCTAAACAGACATGTAAACCAAACAGCTGAAAAGACAGTTTGCAACTTGCATAAAACCAAATGAGATAAAATGGGTTCCAATTGTGTTTCGGTACCAAATAAAGCATATTTTGCATTAGGAGATTTTATGTGTGTGTGTGTGAATATATATATATATTTGTGTGCATTTACATACACGTGTGTATATACACACGCATATATATAAACACACAAACATCCTATTAAAAAAGCAACAAAAAAGGCTTGTTGGAGGCTTATATTATGCCTGACTGTTTTACCTGTGGTCATAATCTGCATCATCCAACCAGATACTAGTTCAACAACAACAACAACAAAAAAAGTAATGAAGCCACTAAGAGAACCAATTTATTATTTGTATAAAGTATTTATAATAATTGATTGTGTGCCACGGATTTGTGTAAACTTGTAATATGAAGGAAACCATCAAGAACACAATATTTATTTTCCTTGTCTAATGTGCCATAGTGTGTCCAAGATTGCAATGCTGCAAATAAGAGTAATGTCTGATGGGGCACATTGAATAGTTCCCCAGAGACTCTGAAAGGACAGCATATGATAACTTTCAGGGCTACATTTATTACAGCAAGATTTTCTTTAATGTTTACATGTTTCTAATACAAACTATCTAAAAATAGTAAGAAACTGTATGGAGAGAACTATTTTTTTTCTTGTTGCGTTATTTTTAATTGGCTTTTGTTTTCCTTCACTGCTACAGTACTTGCTTTCCTCCAGAAAGATGCATAAATGCTTAACCTAGCATAATTATGTATATACATTCTTATTCCATTAGTAATTCATGCTTTAATTGTATTTATCATTTGCTCCACTGTATATTTGTGCAACTCAGAGTAATTTAAGTGTGTTTCATTTTCCCAGGTTTCTACTGTTTTTCTATAGATAAATTAAGAAAGCTTGGGAAATTGCATACTGAAAATTGAAATGAGGAGTATACAATCTATTTTGAGACTTGCCTTTTGGTGTTTACCTCAAAGCATGCTGCTGTGTGTGTGCTTGATTTACATTTAGCAATATCTAAGTGCAAATAGTAATCATACACCAAAGTAAACTGGACTATATGCAATTGCTTCCTCTGTTTCTTCAATTGGAGTTGCAATCCCATAGATTCCAATCTTGACAGGTAGCATAATTAGAAAATTCTCTTTGTCTTATTAAATGTGACTCTTCTCAATAGAATTCACTTCATTGCAGGCAAAGAACAGAAAATATACTTCAAATCTAAAATGGGAAATCAAGAGGGACTGTTTTATTTTTATCTGTCTTTGTGCAAGCGACATTATTATCAAAGGATATTGTAATGCTGAAAATGTACTTTTGGGATTTAAATCACGTATTAGCCTGGAAAGCAAAAAGTGCTGTAGGGTCCATGCAATATATTTTCTCATTAATCTGATTGAAAGATTATCCTTCCTATAGCTATGAAAAGTCTAATACCCATATATCCATCTTTCCTGCTAGTAAAATTCAGCTTTGTGCGTAGTCATTGTCTCTTGTGTCTGAGGTCCTACACTCTTCTTCATTCCTCTGTATAAACCTATCTGTATTAAAATAAATTCAGAACAGGCCGCCATTTCATGCACACATTTTGATTATTTCATAAGCTGCTGGGGAAAATGGAAGTATCAGCAAGTCATGCAGTTTTCTGGTAATGTAATGCTGTCATTACCTCAGTGGTCATGTGAAAAAGTTTAGCTATAATATCTTTGACAAATGTTCAGTGAGTCAAAACAGTGCATTTAAATGAAATGCAGATATGAATGAGCCATTATTACAATCACAACTCCAGCTTAGAAATTATTAAATATGAATATATACACTTTCACAGTAACCTGACATTTGTAATACATAACTAGCTGTGCATTTCTCACCCCCCTCCTCCCGTTTTCCTCCCCATCATCCCCCAGACTGAAAATAGAGGAAGTCATTTTGATCAGAGGCTGCACACAGTAATTGAAGACACTCCTGATGATTTCATGCAATCAGAGTGGCACATTATTTGTGATGAAAATTAAGTAAAGAAGGAAAGCAGATTTATTGGTTGTCTTGCTTATGGTCAACTGCCTTTACAAAAGATTAGCGATTCTATTCTAACCACCCCAACTGCATATATACTTTTCCACATCATAGATTTACTGAAATTTTCATATAACCTTAGTCATAACTTGCAGTACCTTGTGATTTTAAGCTTTTAATGAATCTGCAGAAGATGTCTTAAACTGAATGATTTCTATTCTGAGCTCTTTGAGTGCTGATAGCATGAACAGTATAGATGGCTCTAGCCATAACTGTCACACAGATAATATTCTTTTATGCCTCAAGACACTAAGATGATGCTGTAGATAACCAAAAGGAATAAGCTGCCACCATCACTAATCTGCAGCTTTGAAACACTATAGCTTTTGCATGGTTAAGAGAAGGTAATATCACCTAGAAGTGTAATATAGAAGACATTTTTAAGTGAACATAGAAGAGAGAACTAAAGGGTTTCATATTTTGTAATCTATATCCACTCTGGATCAAATCAACTATATCTCCCTTTTTGTGTGTTTATGGATAACAATTGAAAATGCAAAAGAAGCTGAAGCCTTTAAATCCTCCTAGGATACTTTATATTAATATAACGAAATTGAAATATAGGGAACAGTTAGCCTTATTGTTCCCTTCAGAGTCTAACTTTCAAGATGTTTCATATAGACTTTTGGTTGGTTTTATAATACATGTAACAGATTTTGTCCACAATAATATTCGCTTTGTGCCAAAAGAGTATGATTTCTGTTAATGATTTTTCAATATGTAAAAGCAAATGCTACTGAAACTTCAGTAAGAGACTGAACTTTATTTACAGTTGTCATAGTTAAGCTCAGCAATTTTTATTAAAAAAAAAAAAAAAGCTCACCATTTTTTATAAAACTGCATAGGAATATGAAGTAATGCAAGAAGTAAAACTTTTACAAACTCTGTTCAACCTTCAGGGGGAATTACCTACAAATAGGCTTGTTTATTCCTATTCTTTAAGAATATTTCTGAACAAATAATGGTTTTAACATTTGTGTTGCATATAATTATTATTTGTCATCCATAACACTTCATATCTGCTACCATTAAAAATGTATTTATAATAAATAAATAAATAAAACCAAGGAACCAGTGTCATTTTTGCCACCTAGATTTTTTTTTTCTGCTCACAGTTTAGAAATCCCTAATCAAAAATCCTATTGTTGTGAGAATACAGCCTGACATGAAAATGTCAAGGAAGCAGTGAAGGAAAAATGATGAACTAAACATCAGCAGAGTTGGACCTACTATAAAAAACATTTTCTGTGTGTGTTTGTTCAGATACTGCAGTACACTTTCCAGAGAAAAGAGAAATTCCACTTGACAGTCTCAAGCAATGTGCACTTTTTTTTTTTTTATTGAACACATGAACTATCAATAATAATCTGCTAATTTGTACTCCGAAGTGCAATCATTGTTGGGACAAAATTACAAAGCATTCAGGAAGATATTAAATGCACAGCAGTATTTGAAATTGAACCACGATGACTTCTTGTTATGGCATGCTGACATTATTGGTCCTTGTGTATAGTTACATACTGATCTCTGAAGCCAAATTTTAAAAATGGTCTGTAAAACAGTTAAAGGACATCAAAATCTGGCTTCATCATCAACTTTCTAAGCTCCATGCAAAGTGGTACTTACGGTCCTATGTAAACGACTGCATTCAGCTGAAACTAAAACAAAAGTGTGATTACATTTCTTCTCACTGCAACTGGTATGTTGTATAATAAAGAATTTTAAACTCTATTTCTAATTAAAAATGAAGTTTTAATCTGTCATCTTGCCATGGGTTCAATTAATGCAGGTGCCTCCCACACTCAATTCCACTTGACTTTAGGTAGCTCTACCGCCTGTCATTGCTGCTTTTATGGCAAAATCAGGCCTTCAGGTAGGTGATCTGGAAACCATGTGTATTTTGACTGAGAAAAATCCCAAGTCCTGAGGAGAAATACTGCATCAGAAAGAGGAATTTGTCCTCATTCTGTGACTCCACTCGTTAGTATGTTACAAATTATCTCAATATTAATTCCAGAATGATTGTAAAGGAGCTGCCCAGTAACAAGTCAGATTACTCATATGCACAGCACTGCCATTTACATGTAAGAATTGTCATTTTTGGCCCCAGTACTGGGTGAAGGAAGAGGATTTTTACTTACTATTGTGCTGCTGCTGTTCACACAGCCAATCTGAATCTCACTTGCAGAAGAGCTTGGAAATAGAAAGGACTGTCTGTAGATTTATCCATATCTAGTTAGATTTATTTACAAATCATAGAAGAGGTATTATTTAAAATAGTTTGTCTGGTAAGTTAATATAGGATCATCTCACAAATGAATTATCTTTTGTTTTAATTAGTATTCATCACAAAACACCTGCTTTTGATTACGGTACATATTCAGTCCTTAAATTAAGGTAGTTTAATGTTAATGAAAGAACACGATATGAGTATCTAGAAGATGTTTATTATAAGACAGCACAAAAATGTAGCCTGTGTTTGTCATTAATGTGGCTCTGTGCAGAGCTTTGCAATGTACTTTCTCTCCCCTTACCAGGCAAAAAGTAATTTATTCCTTCTTTGAGTATGACTGCTGTGCAATATCTGAATAGTCTGTGCTTGCAAGCTTTCCATGCTTAAGCTGCTAAATAAGAAGTATATAGTTCTCTAAGTTCTGGTTTTGTCCTGAAATGTGTAAAAAAGATGAGCCTCCCCTCTTTTCCAAGGGCATGGAACCAAGCCAGCCAGTCTTTTTTTTTTTTTTGCCTGGCTATTGGTCTATTGGCTTTGTGTCTGTGCTGCAACCAGACACATTCTATACCTGGACATGCAACATTTTGTGTTTAGAGAGCAAGACAAAATTGCACATTGAAACAGGAGTGCCACAGCAAACTCTATGAGTGCACTTTCTCTGAAAGCACCTACTGACACAATTGCGCTAAGAAAAATTAATGCATCTGCTTTACACATTGCCAAAAGTGTTAGTACAACCTATACATTTGGGTTATTTAAAGTAAAAGCAATAGAAGTGATTAACAGAGAATTTGGATGCATGTGTTAGAAGTATTAGTAAAACCAAACCATTGACAAGCTGGTCTGAGAGCAGTGCTGACCTACCAAAGCAGTCAGCAGCTAGACAGGCTGAGAGAAATGGGTTGGTTCAGCCTTATGAAGATAAGACAACTTACTGCTGTCTCTGATTTCTGAACAGAAGGGCTTAGGGAAGACACTCTGGCTCTAAACTAGATGACCTCTAACTGTCCCCATCCATATTAAAAGATTCTGTGATGCTAATATTTTGAAATCTAGGTCAGCTAAGTTAGCTATGCAACTTTGGATGAGTGTCCCCAAAACTGACATTTTCTGCATGGCTCAGAGGAGAAAAAGGTGATGTATCTAAGCAGCATTGCTTCTACAGAACAATGGCCAAGGTTTCCTCAGAGTGTATAAAATTAAAACTAAAAAAAAAAAAAAAACCCACAAAAACATAGTATTACTACTGCTGCACAAATTTTAGACTTGAAATGTGTGGCTAAGTACCAGAGCTAACTGCTTCAGATATTACATTCATAATTTCACTTCCATGAAGATTCTTGAAGTGTCAGATGACACTTCCCACCCCATTATTATAAGGCTAAAAGGAATGACATGCAATGTCAAAAATATCTTTAAAACATTATGAGTGCTATTTGAAATTTCCAAATTACTTTCATCATATAATTTTAGCAACATACTAGAACTAGTACAGTATCATTAATACATGTAGTGGAGAAGCAAGTATGGCATAGAAGAGTTTGTATCAGTACTTGCATTTTATCAAGCATTATAATCTGTTATTCTATGCAGTAGTAAAGCAATGATAAATAAGTCATGTTGTAAATATAATGTTAAGAAAAATATGACTGCACAGCTCGTCAGTTATATGTCATTTTGTTGTTTTGGTTTGTCTGTTGTTTGGTTGGGTTTTTTCGTTTTTTTTTTTTTAACCTACAATGCTTATGCTGAATAGAATATAGACATTACAGCTGAAATTTTTAGAAGTGTAGATTAATTTATGACATATAGTCATTGCAAAAATAAACTTTATCAGATCTTATGCTTCTGGACATATACTGATCATTGAAAAGGTCAGGATATATTTTTTATGCACACACATGACTTTTTTCTTTAGATAAATTTTTTGTTATTGCTTTTCTTTGCTTTGTATTTCGTGGAAGTTAGAGAAATTCATCAGTAAAAGTAGCAGACTGATGCACCTGATAACACTTTAACGAGTCTAGAACTTTCTTTATGATTCTAGAACATAATTTCTTTATTAAAAAGGAAAATATGACCGTATCTTGTTACTAGTCACTATAACTGTCTAGCAATTTTTTATCTTTATGTGGAGGCTGGTAATGCTTCTAAATGAAAAATAATGCTATTTTCCCCTCATGCTTTGGGGAAATGAAATATTAGTAAGGGTGCTATAAATCAAATGTTCCAATATTGTAGAAGTATCAGATTGAAATAGGTTACCAGTTAGAAACTGAGGACTTCTGCTGTTACTATTGTTTTGATTTCCGTTCCAGACAGAACTTGATCAGACATATCTAGACAGACCTTATGATGCAGTTGTGTATAAAACATATGAATAAATCTTCCCTTGTACAAATGTAAAACTCTGCCTTATTTACTGCAAGAACTGAGAAGAATGGTCAAACTAAAAGAAAAAGTGGTGTCAGTGTTAAAGGTCTCTCTGCAGAATTTTATTCATTACAAAATAATTAAGTTGTTCTGAGTAGTTCTTTAAGCCAAAACATTTTACGGTTTTTTATTAACTGAGCTTATCCAATCTGAGAAACTTGTGCCCTTAACTTCAGAAGCACTGAGAGATTTTAACCGCAACTAATTTTGGTAGAAACTGTATTCTGAGTACACGATGTTTCAGAAAATTGCTGTTATTGCTAAAAGCTCAGTCTGTCAGGTGCAGCACCCAAACTGAGTGGATTATTTTGATGTTCCTCTCTCTGTACTTTGGATATCTGTTTCAAAATGAGGACAAAAGAGTTTCTAGTGCATTTCATACATTCTGTGAAGTCCACATATATACAGCATTTCAGTTCTGTGGTGATGAACACTATAAAAAGGCCATTATAAAATTAATAATTTTATCTTCATTGTTGGGTTTGAGTTGTGATAGGTAAGCAGCCAATGGAAGGGGTAGAAAAAGACATTAAACTGGCCCTGATTCCTTGAGCTTGTCTGTATTATGCAATGAATCAGGCTGGGGTCTGGTGGGAAACATAAAAACTGATCATAATATTTTTATGGCCATTTGAACTTGGTCTGGCTCTTAGTTCCATGTGAAATATCTGAGAACAGAGTCATGGTAGGGTCTACTCAATTCTCTGTGGGGAGACTTTGAAAGTCAGAGTAGTTCTACTGCAACAAACTAGTCAAACTAATCAGCACTGCGGGAGAAGCCTAAGCTGGATTTCATCTACAGAAAACATCTCTGGAGAATCCAGCAAAATTTCAATTAAGGAAGTGGACAGTGTAACTTTTTCCAGCGCTTGTTGTTCTGATTAAGGTGTGCAATGAAATCATATCAAGGTTCAGAACCTGAGAAAATAACATCAAGAAGAATTATACCTGTCCTTTTGGTTTCATTTATATTTTTAAACGTGTTCACTGATCAGTTGGCTGCACAACAGGAAAATTCATGTCCAAGATAAGTTCAAATACATTTAGAGGGCTCAGTTTTCAGACACACTGAATATCCCCGACTCCTTTTACATCCCATAACAACTGAAAGTTCTCAGCACTCTTCAGTATTGATAAATTAATGAGCAATTTAGTTAATTTTATACTTTGACAGAATCTGTGAAATTTGAGAAAGACAATGTAATATTTTTAGATATATGGAGTGGTAAGAATGTGTCATATAAAAAAGAAAGATGTTTTACAAACCCTAGTTGAATGAACAGCAACATGAGTTATAACTGGAAGGATCAGTTCAATCACAGATTGTGATTATAATGGAAAATTAGTTACAGTGCAGCTGGATGTCCATAGGCATTATTAGACTTAAATAGTATAGCATCTCAAATAGTACAACATCTCGAAGATGTTGTGAGATGAACGATCTATGACAAAAGAAGAAAGCCTGATCTCTCTTCAAACCAATCACAATATTTTTAGCCTCTCCTAATGAGACAATACTTTGTAGTAAAATGGTTAAAATTTTTAGTCAGATGCCATAAAAATTCAAAATATTTAAAAGTGTCTCTTCTTACTTATAAAATGTGCTCCAGTTTGGTGGATAAATAATACTTCTACAATGTTGATATTAGTATTACAGTCTCCTAACTACAGCATGATCTGTATGTACTTTCCTTTCTTCTGTAATTATCCTTCCCCTTATTGATTGGTATCTTGTAGTTGACTTCAGAAACATGAATTATTTTTCGGGTAATGTGCAAGAATTAATGGTATAGTTATTTATAAAATACTATGGTGTATTTTATATATAACATACATAACATAACGTAATGTAACATAAACCATATATGTATTTGAGGTAGATACTCTTACAAATATCTATAAATAGATGGGAACTGGGGGGTTGGGAAACATGTTTCTTATTGGAAAAGCTCCCTACCAATGACTTAAGGTGTTCTGACATATGACACTTTCAAAACCAGCCAAAGCATACTTTGGACAAAGAGCTCAATTTGTTAATGTAATTAGGTGTTATTTCCATTCACCAATGATATACATACTGCCTATTTCCAGAGCATAACACTTCAGTTGTAAGGAATGCTTACAGGGAAATCAAACAGTGTTCATGCACTCTCTACTCAAATGGACAGAAATGGACATATAAGAGCATTAGGTCTTCTGTTCCTTCAAGTTCTTTCCCCTAGTGAGAAAAAAAAAAAACAAACCTTTCATGAAGATTTAATTTAACTGTAGAAAATCTCTGCGGATAAAATCACTAATATGAATCTCAAAAGGGATACTTCTGAGAGGTGAAAACTTTCAGAGGAAGCAGGGTTGATTTGATTATAAGTGTATGAAGCTCAGAATTCCCAGTGGTGTGATAATGCTTAAAATGAAAATGCTTCCTAAACAGAACACTGTGTATGTGAGCATCTTTCATCACACACTTATCTGAAGTTCTTTACAAACAAAATCCCTATCAAAAACAAATTCTTAAGGGATAAGGAGATCTATTGGAATTAAAGTCACGAGTAAGGGACAAGCTCAAGAAGCCCACAGTGTTTCTGAGAACGTGATCAATTTTATTATATAAATAAAATGAAGTGTTTACAACTAGAATATATCTGCCTGCCTCTAGCAAAATATTACTCTTATCTAAATGATCCATCTGGTATGTAGGAACACCCTATTGACACATTTTATTAGTAAATACAGAAATTTAAATCTGTGAGTAGTAGACTATGAATCGTGTTGATCCACTGCTCAAAACTAGCAAGCAATCATAGCAGAAAATTTGGAGAAATAGTGTACAAACAAAAACAGAGAAGAAGGCTTACCTGAAAGGCCTGTTTTCCTACCTTTATCAACTTCTTGTTCAAAAATTGTTTTCCCTTCCCGTTTTTCAAAGGTAGTGATATATTTTTGCTTATTTTTATGGGTTTTCAACTTAATATTTACTGCTTTCCAGTCCTTTGGAAATGTTATCTCATGTACAAATAGTGGATTTCTCTGTTTTACGTAAAGATCACAACTATGTCCTTTTTTTTCTTTTTCTTTTTTTTTTTTTTTTTTTCCCTCCTCTGGTACTTCTCTGTCTGTTTAAAATATCTAGAGTAACAAATAAATGGATCATGTAGGATGTCTCATCTTTAGGAAGATATTGTGAGCTAACAGTATTCCAAGCACATAAATGTTGTAAGCAAAAGAGTTCCAAATCATCCTCTAGTGATATCAAATATATACAGCTTTGTCAGTATGAAAGAAGTCACCAAGAAATAACTTTCTCTTTATTAGACTAGAGTAAATGACACATCAATTAATAATGCAGTAATACTTCTTCAGTTACTATTTTCACAATAAACTTCTATGTTTGCCCAGTATTTGACAAAAACGAATAATGGAATATTGCTTTATCACTGTATTCAGATAACTGGAAGTGATGTTTGTCTTGAAATCTCTGCCTTTTTGTACAGTACGCTGTATTTTGACTGTTGATTCTACAGTATAATCAGTAACTACAGTCAATAATATACTAGATTTTTCAATTTGTTTAATCTCACTGTCTTGATTTCATGGTGAGATTGTGATGAGAATCTCCCATTTACTCTTGAGTTCAGCATTAAGATAATTGTATAATAAACCACAATCAATGAGGACCCGTAAAGATTGCCACTTTATTTTGAGTTGTTATTGTTTTTAAACACAAATCTTGACAACCAATTTTGACTAACACACATAAAGTGCTTTTCAGAGTGTAAAGGAGATTTGTATATAGGCATGAAAGCTGACACCTGTTTTATCTCAGTTATCAAACATATTATAAAAAAAAAAATTATATTTTCTAGTTGAATAAGATTTTACTAACCAGTCAAATCTGTAAATAATCTCATAAAAAGAAAACAATTGATCATCAGTTCATTTATTTTTAATATATTTTTATTAGTTGCTCTATTTTCTCATAGTATTTTTGAGGTTTGTCTGGAAGAAAATATGCTATTTATTTGAGCCAAACCACATTAAAATTATTCTGCCTAAGTCTGAGAGACCAAATCATTTCTTTTCATATTTTATAATAACATATGACATGTCAATTTAAACAGAATACACAATATTTGCTGACTGCAGTAAAAGTTTGATATTAAAATAATGTATTGTTCTTAAGAGCAGATACTTCAGCATACCAAAGTGTAGGTACTATCTGCTACAGCAAATGTAATACAAAAACCTAACGTTTCCTTAACAAAGGGTACTCGTACAGATAATATTTTGTATCTAGAATTCTATACTTTCTCAGTGTGACTGTTTAACAGAAATCTCTATTTTTTGTACATTTATTCTACAATAAATTTTAAAATACTAAATAGTTTAGTGGCAGCAAACACAGTAAAATATTAGTAAGGTGTTTCTTCTGGGCAATGGGTGATATATGTGTCTGCATATATATTAATATGTGCATGTATTTTAAAAAGAAGACTTTGGGAAAGCCACGCAGTATAACCCAAATATCTCTATTTCAGACTTCTTGCACTCTTGCTTTTCCCCTGAGAACTGAATGGGATGTAATCATCTGTATTTGCTACTTTTTGACATTTTTCTCACCTTCTTACATCAAATTGTGCTTACCTTGTTCAGGTTAACACTTCACCCTGAAACTCTAGATCCCAGGAGGAGCTTTTTTCAGGTCTTACTAGAACTCTGCTGAAACTTCTTGTGCCTGGATTCTTTCCAGGTTTCCCCCTTGATTACCAGTCCTGCTCCTGACATATCACTCTAAATCATTCTCTGCAACAACCAGGCTCTTCTCAGCATAGGTTCATACTCTGCTGTTGCTAAGAGCTGTTCATCAGGGAGGAAATCATAGAATGGTTTAGGTTTGAAGGGACCTTAAAGATCATCTAGTTCCAACCCTTCTGCCAGGAACAGAGACACCTTCCACTAGACTAGGTTGCTCAAGGCCCCACCCAACTTGGACTTGAACACTTCCAGGAATGGGGCATCCAGAACTTCTCTGGGCAGCCTGTTCCAGTGCCTCACCACCGTCATAGTGAAGAATTTCTTCCTTATATCTAATCTAAATATTTTCTCTTTCAGTTTAAAGCCATTACCCTTTGCCCTATCACTACATACCCTTGTAAAAGGTCCCTATTCATCTTTCCTGTAGGTCCCTCTAGGTACTGGAAGGATGCTATGAGGTCTCCCCAGAGCTGTCTCTTCTCCAGCTGAACAACTCCAACTGTCTCAACCTGTCTTTATAGAAGAGGTGTTCCAGCACTCTGATCATCTTCATGGCCCTCCTCTGGATTCCTCCCACAGGTCCATGTCCTTCTTCTGTTGGGGGCCGCAGACCTGAACGCAGTACTACAAATGGGGTCTTACAAGAGCAGACTAGAAGGGGAGGATCATCTCCCTTGACCTGCTGGTCATGCCTGTTTTAATGCAGCCCAATATATGGTTGGCTTTCTGGAGTGCAAGTGCACATTGCTTGCTCATGTTGAATTTCTCATCAACCAACGCCCTTGAGTCCTTCTTCTCAGGACTGCTCTCAATCCATTCTCTGCCCAGCCTGTGTTTGTGTTTGGGATTGCCCCAACCCATGTGCAGGATCTTGCACTGAGCCTTGTTGAACTTCATAAGGTTTGCATGGGCTCATCTCTCACGACTGTCTGAATGGTGTCTCTTCGCTCCAGCATGTCAACCACACCACATAGCTTGGTGTCATTAGCAAACTTTCTGTGAATTCACTGAATCCCACTGTCAATGTCACCAACCAAGATGTTAAACAGTGGCAGTGCCAGTACCAACCCCTGAGGAACACCACTCATCACTGGTCTCCACTTGGACATCAAACTGCTGTCCTCAACTCTTTAAGTGTGATCAACCATCCAATTCCTCATGCACCGAGTGGTCCATTCATCAAATACATGTCTCTCTATTTTAGAGACTAGGATGTTGTGTGGGATAGTGTCAAATGTTTTGCACAATTCCATGTAGATGACATCAGTTGCTCTTCCCTTATCCACCAATGTTGTACCATCACTGTAGAAGGGAACCAAATTTTTCAGGTACGATTTACCTTTAGTGAAGCTGAGCTGGCTGTCAAAAATCACCTCCTTATTTTCCATGTGCCTTAGCATAGTTTCCAGGAGGATCTGCTCCATGATCTGTCTGGGCACAGAGGTGAGACTAACCGACCTGTAGTTCCCCACATCTGCTTTGTTTCCCTTTTTAAAAATGGTTGTTATATTTCCCCTTTTCCACTAGTGGGAACTTCACTGAATTGCCACGACTTCTCAAAAGTGGCTCAGCAACTTCATCTGCCGCAGATCTGTCTTATCAGGTCCCAAGGCCACACCTTGAATACTGTGTTCAGCTTTGGGCCTCTCACTACAAGAAAGACAATGAGGTGCTGGACCAAGTTCAAAGAAGGCAAATGAAACTGGTGAACAGTCTAGAGGACAGGTCTTACGAGAAGCTACTGAGGGAACTGGGGTTGTTTAGGCTGGAGAAATAGAGGCTGAGGTGAGACATTGTTGCTCTCTGCCAGTCTCCTCGCCCAGGTAACAAGTGGTAGGACAAGAAGAAATGGACTCAAGTTGAGCCAGGAAAGGTTTAGATTGGATATCAGGAAAAACTTCTTCACTGGAAGGGTTATTGGGCATTGGAACAGGCTGCCCAAAGTAGTGGTGTAGTCACCATTCCCAGAAGTATTTAGAAGATGTGCAGACATGGTGCTTAAAGACATAGTTTACTCGTAGACTTGACAGTGCTAGGAAATGGTTGGACTTGATGATCTTAAAGATCTTTTCCAACCTAAATGATTCTATCATCTGTGATTCTAAATATGGATAGTGATGTATCAACTTCATCCACCAGTTCCCTCGGCAGGCATTGATGCATCTCATAAGGTCCCATGGACTCCTGCACCTTCAGGTTCCTTACATGGTCTTGAACCTGATCTTCTCCTACAGTGGGCAATTCTTCATTCTTCCAGTCCCTGCTTTTGCCTTCTGTGACTTCGGCGGTGTGGCTAGAGCACTTGCTGGTGAAGACTGAGGCAAAAATGTTGTTGAGTATCTCAGTTTTCTTCACATCCTGGGTAATGATGTCTCCCATCTCCTTCTGGAGAGGGCCCATGTTTTCCCTAGTTTTCCTTTTATCATTACCAAATATCACTATCAAATGTGGTGGCAACAGTACAGCCACCTTGCTGATTACCTCGCACAGTGCCACTCAAGCCACATTTGCACAGAGCCAGAGGATAAGGTGCCTGGCCAATGGCTTCTGTTATCCTGCCATCTGACCACTTACACACACAGAAGAAAATGTCCCAGTCTGAGCAGGGCATCTTCTTGTCTCCCTTCTCACCATTCCCATCCATGAAAAATTGCATTTGCCTCTGCAGTGTGTTAACAGTTGATGAAGAATGAATCTTCTAAGGCCATTGTAGCAGCGTATCATCAACAAGAAGCAGTTTTTGAATGCTCATCCAAACAAAACTTCAGGCATTCACGTGTTCCCTTTAGCTCAGATTATAGGCTCATTCTTCTAATAATGTATTTGATTCTGTCATACTTTTATGTATAATGCAAAGTTGAAAGTGATTTACTACATCTTTTTCAGTGAATATTTACTGCAGTGAATCTGTGACTTATTTTTGTCTTATGTGTAGAATTGCAAGAAGTAGCATGTATTGCTGTTGTCCTGGTTTTGCTAAAAACAAGACCAGTTCTCTTTTAGTGATTTTTCTTTCAGCTAAGTTCTTCAAGGTGTCTGTACTTTTCTGAGTTTTAGCCTGCATATTTTTTCCTAAGATGCTGTACTCGGTGCTGATAAGAAGACCAATGGAATGCTGAAGAAGCTCATGTTTAGAATTATTACTATGATAGTCAAGAAAGACTGATAAGTTTTCCCATGTTCCATTGTGAGAAGGGCGTGTTTGAAGAGAGGTGGATGGAACAGGTGACTAGATCTGACCAACTGAAGTATTCCATCCCATAATTGTCATACCCCCTATATAAGAGGGTGATCACGAGGGTCACTCTCTCTTCGACCACAGCCAGCATCTAAAAAGGACCCTGCCTGTCTGCCTGTGACCTACAGGCCTCAGGCCCTGCATCCCTGCAACCAGGTTCCGGTTTGCTGTGAAGTCCCTCCCATGACTTCCAGGGGCCTGAGCTGCACCTGCTGGAGCCGCCAGCTCTGCACACTCAGCTCTGCTGCTGGAGTGACACCAGTTCCACATCAAGCATTCAAGATTGGTTTTGTATATTTTGTATATGTTCTCTATTTATTAGTAGCATCAGTAAAACCCTTTAAAACTCTCCAACTTGAAGTCTAAGTCTCTCTTCCTTTCCTCTTATCTTTCCTATCATCTTTCCGATCTAAAGGAAAGGGGTGACGGGAAGTGAGGGGATAACAGGGAGCATCTGCCACAGTTTATTGCCGGCTTGCCTTAAACCTTGACAGCTATGCATTCCTTCCTGTAGTTGTTATATTAATGATACAAGATGTATGATTCTTAAAGTGGGAGTAGGGAAAGAAATTGTTGATAAGAGAAAGAGTGCTATTTTGGTTTGGGGTACTGTGAATAAGAATAGACTCAGAACTATAAGTAATTTCATATTAATGTTGATAAAACCTCTGGAGTAAAACAGAACAAAACAAAACCAAACAAAAAGCAAAATCTTGAAGCAGGATGGGTTTGCTCTTTTAAAAAATAAATATTTTATGTGTTTGAACAAAGTGTGTATTTGACTTTTCTTTTGAAATATAAACTTCATAGGAGAATGGGTTGTTTTGACTTTTGTGTAGAGGTCCTCTACATTTTAATGTTTTGTGTTATACCTACTATCTGTCATTGAAATTTACCTCTTTTTTTGAGCTATCTACAGCAATTTGCAGTTGAAAAGTTCTGCTTGTCTGTTGCCACATTAACATGTTAACTGTTCATCAAAACTATGGAATCTCTATGTCCAGAGAGCTGTGACATAGGATATTGTCAGCAAGCTTGCACTGAAAATGGTGGAATGAAATCTTGTTGCAAATCTTCCTGGAATATCTACTTAACTTTACCACTTCTCTTTTTCTTGTGACTGCTTATTTGCTACACTGAAATAGGATCCTGAAAGTTTTTGTGGAAACTGGAAACTTAAAAGGGTCTGCAACTGAGATACAAGGTTAGTGCTGGGTTTTCCAGAAGGGGAAACAAATCTGAGAAGTTTAAAGCAGTTTTTAAAACAATAAATTGTATTTTATTTACGTTGCCTCTTTCATAGTGTTGTAGTTCACTTTTACCTTGGGACAGTGTGCTCAGATGTACCTTTTTAAGGTAGATGGTTATCATCACTAGTCTTATTTCAGGGAATACTTTTTAACACTGTTCATAATTTCTTTAAATAGTTTTTGCTGTGTTACTTAAGCACTGTGGACAAAATTTTGATTCCTTAAGTATTAACAGAGAATAATTTTGCCATGAAATTGATTTGAAGGCTATGTAAGTGAGGATAAATAGAAACTGGAGGGTTCTTCATACTAAAATTGTGTATCTTGAAAACCTCATCCTGTTTCTTTCCCTCCCTTTCCCTCCATCATCAAAGGTATGAAATGCTGAAGGCCACTTATCTCAAGCACTGTCTTTCACAATTTCCCAGTGTGATTGCTGCACTCATTTGGGATACTTGGCTGATAGATCCCTGGCTTTCATCTTGTGACAATGGAAAGAAGGGCATGCTCAGTGACAGGCCAAAAATATGAAATAAACTTCCTACAATGCTGATTCCAAACAAGTGGAGCTTCTTTTATATGACTTTCAAGCTCAATACAAGGCGTATCTTTATCAACTGGCATTTCCCAATAGCTATGTAGTAATGATACTGAATACAGGAGGAATCAACCTCCGGAATATTATGGTAAAGAAACAGCTTCAAAGCACAGAAAGAAAAGCGGTACTTTCTAGAAGTAATTTTGATGTATCTTTAATCATTTCTATGTGCTCAAATACTCCAATGATTAGTGCCATAGATATACGTATAAATAAATCACAGAATGCTGGAAACATCTCTAAAACATAAACCACAGTAGTCATCATATGCAATGCATATGAGAAATATTTAATTAGCTTTGCAAGTGAGCTGACATGCAAGTACAGTATGTTAATTTGCAGAATTTGCTTTGAGGAACACAAGCAGTTTCTTAACAGTATGAAAATGAAAGTAACTTATACAAATTTAAGTTCTGAAATCAATGGTAACATTTATTTTGGATTGTTCAGTAACACTTGGTAAAGACACTGTAGTTAAGAGATGGTCAGTACTTCAATTATAAATTCAAATGTTGAAATGTGATTACCACTATAATACTATTCTAGTAATTGCAGAACTGTTGGGGGGAAAAAAAAAAAAAAAAAAAAAAAAAAGACATTACATCAAAATGTGACAAAAGTTAATAAAATGACAACAGCAAAAAATGACAAATAACAACCAGAGGAAAGAAGTGTTACCATTGAAATAAAATTGTCAAGAACTGGAAATATTATCTCATGATCTGTAACAGTATAATAAAATATTAAGTTCTGCCATACTGTCATCTAAAATAATGAGGAGGGGAAAGAACTATGATCACTAGGTAAGATTTCAAGAGATCTTCAACTCTTCTAAGTGGAATAGAACAGTTTTGTTCTATGCTGGAAATGAAAATCTACCCTACTTGGAAACAATCAAAGAGATTATTATTAACAAGGTGTTTGGAAAGTTAAGAACAGAATACCTTTTCAGGAATTTTACCAAGAAATAGAAGGTTAGAAAAAGCGTGATAGTTAGCAATGGAATTTGAACCACATAAAAGCTCCTTAAGGGAGGGTGCTGAGAAAGTAGCCACTTTAAAAGCTCCAGGAAATGTGCCACTGAAAAAGCGATCATTAATAATAGCTGTTATGTGGCAGGAGAATCAGAAGAAAGAAAATCATCAAACATAAGGTAGAGTGAAGGTGCTCATGTTTTTATCTAAAGATAATATTAATTGAATCGCGTAGGCAGAGCAAGGAGCAACTAAAATTGGTAAATGGAGGAGGATAATTAGCAGTTACAGAAAAGGATGGAAAAAACACTTTGGTTGAACAGTACATCAAACATACATTGTAATCTTTTTTTGAAATTAGTTCTATTTATTATTCATTAGACAAAAGATTCAAATTGATTTAAAAACAGTGAGTTTGTGAAGGAAGAAAACATTTGCAAGGTACTATTGAGGTGACAGATTTATAGGTCAGAGTATCAGCATTAAAAGGGATTTCTCAATTTCAGAATGTAGAAGAAGTTATATAATACAGTAGGTTTTTATACAACTATGATCAAATCTTACTCTGATATTTAGGAGGTTAGAGGGAAAATAGCTACATGTTGCTCAAGGGGGATGAAAATCATTATAAGTATAAAACCAAAATCATATAAATTTTAGGATTATTATGCAATGGAATAACAACACATATTTGCAATTACACTTACAGTTTCTTCTGATTTTGAGCCCCCAATGTTGAGGTAAATTTGGGGTTGATGAAAAGCTTTTTCTAAAAATAGGATGTAAATCAAATAAGGCATTCTTTGAATTGCGATAACTTAAAATGAAATAAATAATCTTTTATATTCCATTCCCATCTCTGTTTTTTTTTTAACTGGTACTTGTCCACTGGTAAATATTTGTGAATCCAACTTCAACTTAAGAAGTAATATTAGTGATATACCTAGTAGATTAATATAAATTTATAATTTTGATTCAGATATTAAGAACAGACCTGGTTAGCATTTACCAGAAAGTTACAAGCAAAAGTTAAACTGTGTTTAGTCAAAAAGCAGAGATACAAAAAGGCAAGGAAATAGTCAGGTTATAGCATTTCAGGAGAGGAGGGATCTTAGAGATGGAGCAATGAGGAATATGGCTATAAAGCCTGAGAAAATTATTGCTATAAATTTTAAAATCCTTAAGAAAAAAAAATGTTGGTGAAAGAAATTATAAAAGAAGCAAGATGTATAAAAGAATACATTTTAGGAGGAATGTTTTAGGTTAGGTAGAAAAGAAAGGGCAAAAGTGAGTACAAATTAACTCTAAGAACGTACAGGTGATAAGATGGGGAAGATAAAAATGACTTAGAAATAAAGGGCTAAGTAGGAAACGTGGCAACTATGACAAGAAAGACTGCTTCATATAGGAGAATCCACACAAAAAGAAGACAGGATGAAATATAATCTATATAGCAATAAAATTGCCAAGAAAATGCTGTGTTGTAAGGTGACTTACTGAACATACATGGGTTTTGCATAAATTTTAAAGAAATTAATTGTTACAAGCAGTGACTGTAAGAAAAGGCACATATGCCTGAGAGAAAAAGAATAAATGATATAAGAAGAAAAAAGAAAAAGAACAAAAGGATTAGAAAGCCCAAGAAAAACAGGAGATCAGGAAGCTTTAGAGAAAAGGAAAAAAAAAATCTGACAACAGTCTAATAAATGCATTGTAACTAGAAAGTAATAGGGATGATTAATGGAAGGTGAAATTAGAAGAAGTGATGTAAGAGCAAAGAGTACTACAAGGTCATCTACAGCAATGAGCTATATGAACCCTGACATTTTTTACAATGGGTTTTCAACAGAGTGAACTGATCCTAAAGTGTAGCAGCTTGAGTGGGACAGAGGAAAAAGAAAGAAAAGGTTATGTTGCAGCATGATAGAAAAAAAAGGTTGTCTTAAAAAATTAAGTCTTTTCAACAGCTTAAGCCTCAGAGAATTCTTTAGTGACCTGCTTTGTCAAATGGATTTTTGTCCCTCACTTGGTATTTTCAGTTCACTGCATTCTCTTACCCCAGGTTTCAGTAAATAATATCTACAAAAATTAAAATGCTGTAATGTTTAATTTAATACCTTGGCTGAATTGGGTTTCCCCATCTACTTACTGTAAACATTTTAGGATTACTTTAGCAGGATGTACTTTCTGACTGTTGATGGCAATTCAAGGGTCCCAAAATGCAGAAAAAATATCCAGTTCAAAGTGTCGCTCCCTACAGCTATGGATTTTGACTTGAGATCGTATCTCAAAATCACTTTTTGTAGTAACCTACTGCTCTACTAAATGCTAGTAACACAAATCAATCTGGCATTCCCAGAAGTCCAGGGAGAATTCTCACACAGCTTTCACTGTAAATGTATTCAGGTTGCAATGGTTGATCTAGAATCAGGGTATCTCAGAAGAGTATACTGCTAAAAGTAATACACTACCTAAAAAAAAAAAAAAAAAAAATATATATATATATATATATATATATTTGCAAAATTGTCTGACCAGAAATGTGTATACCTGCCCTTTTCTACCAGGCGGGAAATCAATGACAATGTATTGCTTGCAATGTCAATCACATTATAGCGTTTGAGAAAAACCTGAAAATTATTACCAGTATAGGAATTACAACTGTGTGTTCTGCACAAAAATCACACTGGCTTTGTCATTTTTTAACTTGCAAGTGTTGTCCCTTTTCACGTAAGACACTGAAAAATCCCTCCTCTTTCATCTTTCAATATCACTACTCCTTTTTGTATGTGAAAGCAGATTGCTGTTCTGTTTTGTTTTCCCAGGCACTTTGGTGGAAGTGAAAATGAAATATATGAAATACATGCATCATGATCTACATAACGGTCTTGTTTTGTTTTGTTTTGTGTTTTGTTTCACAAATGAATGGGGGAAAGGGTACATTCTTATTACTTCAGCACATGTTTATACAAGCTGAATCTTGGGAAGGGGTGAAGTAGTTCAAACAAAATAAGAACGGGCACAAACTTTAGCTCACCTCTGAAGAATGCTACAATATTTCAGGTGCAGCATTATAGGAAAAAAAAAAACACACACCAAAAAACAAAAAACAACAAACAAACAAAAAAAACCAGTTCCAATGGGCTTTGGCTAATATCCAGAAGAGAAATCAGATGATTTTGCTTGTGTTTGTGCAAAGCTCCCACTTGCAATGATTCAAGCATTGGAAGGGGAGGAGAGCACATGGACAGCTCATCAGCACCAAATACAAAGAAGAGAAAGGGAAGGGAGCTGCTGAAAACTACTTGCTGTTCTTGTTGAACTACAGTTTAAAGTTGTTGCTTATTTAAAGTTTCTTAGGGTAAGAGGAAGGGACATTCAGGATCTGAATCCAAATAAAGGTGCATCTTTAAAGTACATTAATGCAACTACATTCAAGCTCTCTTCAGATATTCACATTCAGAATGAAAACAAAATATATTAAACATTAGTGGAGTAATGAAACTTTAATTTTGAAAGAGAATGCCTACACAGTGATTTTACGTGATTTACTTTACAAAACAGTATTGAGTTTCTTGGTGGTTCTGAATTGATAGATCATTATGATCTTGTGGCAGCTGTTGGAGACTCCTTTGCCATCTCCGTTCTCCAGTCTTGTGTGCCACATGAGACTGAGGCCCCAAAGAGAGTTTGTGTTGTACTATATTTAATTAGGTCGTTACTCATTTTCTTGTTGATACCTGGAATTTAATGAAATGGCTTCTAAGAGTGCCAATGGTAACAATAAATTATTTTACCCTGCAGTAATAATTAAAATTTGCCTTTTAAAATGCAGTTCAGAGATGTGGTCTCAGTTACTCACTGGAACCTCCGTGTTCAACGATAGATGTTAACCATCTTAAAATCTCAGAGAAAGTACATATCGGGACGTTTCTTTCCTTCTCCTAGGATTTTGAGAGGTAGATTTCACTCTCTCTTCTTGTAATTTATCTATTTAGGGGAAAAGGTTTTCTCACAGTTTGAACACAGAAGGTAAAGCCCAGATTCCAGCACAGTTCCACTGAAAGCTTGGAGGCTACATAGACCACAGTTCTCAGCCCACATTCTTGTAATGATCTATCTGGGGTCATTCCCTTTGGGGAGCCCAGCTTAAGATGTTTGGTTCAGGTAAGCTACTCACAAATGTTCCTTAGAATGTTAAATTCTCTTCCTATTTATGTCCTTCATCAGTAAGATGGTGAGAAAAGTTTCTGTCATTTTTTCAGTAAAAGTAAAAGCAAATCAAATAACCAAATATTAGCTGTTATAGTATTACTTGCAGCCTTTAAGCCAACAAAAGCAATTTTAATGCAAGATAAAAGTTATAATTGTAATAATACTTTTATGAATTCCATCTAAGAAGCAAATTTTAATTGTTGCTGTTTTCTTTACTTATATTGCAGATCCTCTCAAGCATCTTTCAGGTTTAGTTCTGCTGTTCTCTCTTCAAATCAAAGCCACACCCTGGCTTAAAGAATCCAGTGGTATTGTATTTTTACCTAAAGGGCAATCATGGCATTTTTTAAACTGTCTGTAGGCAGCTTTTGAATAGGAAGAATAAGGAACATGGGGAAAGTTTAAGGGAAGAGGTGCTATTCTTTTTTCCTAAAAAAAAAAAAAAAAAAAAATCACAGATTGTTAATATAGAAACATCATTAAATTATGGAAAGTTGTGACTATAACTGTTAGTGAAGAGGCAAAGGAAAAAGCAATGTTATATAAGATAAAAATTTCTTTCACTAACAAGGGGAGCGAGTAGGGGGAGATTTCCTGTGATGACTTCAGAGCAAGTCCTGGGTTATAAATGGAGGGATGGGAAAAGGTGTTTCCCCCACCCCCAGAAGCAAAATTTCCCTGCCTCTGCCTGTCTTCTTCCCCACAAATATTATTGTGTCTGTTAACTAAAGAAAGAAAACAAAATCCATCAGAGAGATCTGTGCTTTCAGCAGGCTCTAGGAAGATCCTGGCAAGGCTCAGGCCTCTCTCATCAGAGAAAATAAGTCTGATTTTATCAAGAGAATGAAAACACTAAATAGCTGTTTCTACACATATCCGCATTTTTAGTACCTCTTCCATACTGGGGGGGATCTGAGGAATAAGCTTTTTCCTGATCCTTGTTACAACACTGTCAGCTGTAAAAAGTCATCTGCTCTATCAGAGACCCTAAATGCCACTAAACAGAACCCACAGGGACAAGCAGGGAATTCAGACACGCATACAAAGGAATCACAAGAACATTAATCTTTTCAAGAACCAACTGACAGTACATTTCAGAAAGCACATATAACTCAAGTAATGTTTGTGCTTGCAAAACCTTTTAATTTATGAACTATAGCTCTTGGGGTTTGATGAACAATTAAAATCAAATCTAACTTCTCCCTGAAATTTTGCAAAGCATGTTTTATAAGTTTAATTCCTGCAACTTCAGCAAGAGCACTTCTTCTACATTACTCTGATAATAAGAAAGGAAATGTTACTGCTCAGTGATCTGCTGTCATCAATGGACAAAAATTAACTGCTTTTGCTAATCCTTTCATTCTCTCACTAGCCATTGACCATGAAGCTTTGTTGACCTCGCTAGAAACCCTGGCAAGAATTTTGAGAGGCACTTGAGTGAGCTATTCTTCTCTCTTGGGAAAGAACCAGAGGGTAGTAGCTGATGATTGCTCTTTTACCTTAATGTGGTCTTATGCAAGATATTCTGTTTCTCCTATTTGATATACATGCTACTTTGTTAAAGCAATTCAGCAATATGTTGCAAACACTGCTTTTGGATCTGATCTGATCTGATCTGAACTGTACAGTCATGGCCATGGTGAAACTGGCACTATAGTTCAAACAAGATAAGACAGATCTATTGGTGCCAAAGTATTTGAAAAACTTCAGTAAGAGATTAAAAAGCTGTTTTTCTGTTGATGTCAATATTTTGACTTGCTTTTCATAGTAAAGCCAACTATTTTAACTGTTTTAATGGGTACTTTTAAATGGTCAGCAGCAGTTATTCTTTTCTCAAATGGTTCAAATATTGCTTTGAGCTGAGGACTTCACTGCAGCAATCTCTGTTGTGCCTCTTCAATGCTGGAATTCTGAAGTTGCACCTTTTAGCTGTAGTTAGATACAGAGCTCTTTCAGTTTCTCACCTATTGGTCTGTAGCAACTTGGGCCCATCCAGCTTCAAAACTTTTAAATGTTTAAATGAACCTTGATTGGACAAGCTGAAATGACCCAGCCTAATGGCTTCCTCACTGGAGAAGGCAGTTGTGCTCTCTCCATCCCTCAGGTACCTTCCAGGGCCTCCCTTGTGGATATTGCAGGACACCTCTGGCTCTTTGGTGAGCTGATTCAGTTCTCTTGGTATAAAATTCAACCAGGAGTGAAAAGCATCTGTTCTCTAAGAATGGGCTACCTTGTTGATGCATTTTTATCTCCATAGAATCATAGACTAATAGGATAGTTTGGGTTGGAAGGGACCTTCAAAGTCATCTTGTCCAACATCCTGCCATGGACAGGGACACCTTCAACCAGATCAGGTTGCTCAGAGCCCCATCCAGCCTGCCTTTGAATGTCTCCAGGAATGGGGCATCTGCCACCTCTCTGGGCAACCTGTTACAGTGTTTCATCACCCTCATTGTGAAAAATTTCTTCCTCATGTCTAGCCTGAATTTCCCTTACTTAAGCTTAAAACCATTACCCCTTGTCCTAGCATAACAGGCCCTGCTAAAAGGTCTGACCTCATCTTTCTTCCAGGCCTCTCTTAAGTACGGAAAGGCTGTATTAAGGTCTCCCCAGAGCCTTCTCTTCTCCAGGCTGAACAACCTTAACTCTCTCAGCCTGTCTTCACAGGAGAGATATTCCAGCCCTCTAATCATCTTGGTGGCCCTCCTCTGGACCCTCTCCAACCGGTCCATGTCTTTCCTGTGCTAAGGACTCCAGAGCTGAACATAGGACTCCAGGTAGGGTCTCACCAGGGCAGAGCAGAGCAGAGGGGCAGAATCACCTCCCTTGACCTGCTGGCCATGCTCTTTTTGATACAGCCCAAGACACAATTGGCTTTCTGGGCTGCAAGTACACATTGCTGGCTCATGTCCAACTTTACATCCACCAGTACCCCCAAATCCTTCTCTGCAGGGCTACTCTAAATCCCTTCATCCCCCAGCCTGTATTGATAGTAGGGCTTGCCCCAACCCAGGTGCAGGACCTTGCACTTGGCCTTGTTGAACCTCATGAGGATCATATGGGACCACTTCTTGAGCTTGTCCAGGTCCCTCTGGATGGCATCCTATCCCTCAGGCATGTCAATCATACCACTCAGCTTGATGACACCTACAAACTTGCTGATGGTGGACTGGATCCCACTGTCTCTGTAATTGATAAAGACATTAAGTAGTACTGGTCCCAGTGCAAACTTCTGAGGGACACCACTTGTCACTGGTGTCTACCCAGACATTGAGCCATTGATCACCACCCTCTGGATGCATCCAGCCAGCCAGTTCCTCATCCACTGAACAGTGTACCCATCAAATCCATATCTCTCCAATTTTGAGAGAAGGGGGATGTTTTTCAATTACATCCTAAAAGCAGATGAAGAACTACAAAGCAGAGCCTGGTATGCTGTTCTCAGGACTTCTTAAAAATTCATTCTTCAGTGTTGTGGAGTTAGATGGGCTCCAGGGGGTGCTGGAAGAAACATGGACGTTACCTTTGCCACATGGGGAATGGGACATAGGCAAGAGGGTAGATTTTGCTCCTTTAGTCGCTGTTGGCTTAAGATTTCAGTTGTTAATTTTCTATAAAATTATGATGTGGTTCACATTATCTGTGAGCACAGAATATGACGGGTGAGTTTTAGAAACTACATGCAAGGTTTATTCAACAAATGAAACCGTTTCACAGTTCCTTGAAACTTTCATAATTCCTATTTACAACAGCAGCAAAGTCCCATTAGAAAAGGGGGGGGAAAAATCAGTAGAGACCTTTTTTTTTCAGTGATGAAATAGGTTAATTTCATAGCTGACTTAAAATCTTGTGACAAGTTATGGTATTCTATTATGCCATTATTAGCAGAAGAAATAATCCCTTGCAGCTGTGGTAACTCATGATAACGTACAATATATACCCATCAAGATATCTCCTGACAGCAAATAAATTAACTCGTGTCACCCCTGTGTCTAACAGAATGTGCTTGCAGCTTCTTCTTAGTATGCTATTTCAGATACCAATGAATTGATATATGGGGAAAATGCATCTATTAGAAACAATTGCTTATATCAAAATTTTCACTGCCTGCATTGTAGGCTTGATGGCAGATGTTTCAACATTATAGGTAAGTGATCAAAAATAGAAGAATTCATAGTTATTGCTTGCTTTTTAAATGTGTGTTTTCTTGAACTTCAACAGGACCTGTATAATTGCCCCACAAAGTTACCATTACTCACAATACATCCTTGGAGAGGTTGCAATCCATTTCTGTGTCCTCTGTCTCAGAATTGGCGTGTAAGCCAAAGCCTGAAGCCATTGTAACATTTTTTTTTGTTGTAAGGAGCTATTTTGAAATTACAGGATGATGGAAAAACTATCTGTTACTTACACCTTCTTTTTACCTCCTAAACTACTACTTCTAGTACGGAATTATCTAGGTGTCTGTGAGGCTTTGAGAACATGTTCTCTATAGTTGGTCCAAATTTCCGAGATGAAAATATATTTTACAGTATTTCTAAGCAGATGAAGAAATTAAATGGGATGAGAGCAATCACATTTCAGCAACAGTTTAAGACTGTAGTTTTAGTTACTTTTTAAAATAAGTATTTTGAAATAACAATTGAAAAAACATTATTTACTGCCACACATATTCTTACTTTCTGACATGTTTCCATAATCAAACACTTCCCACATCACAAATGTTATCCAAACACATCATCGTCCCAGAGCAATATGAGTTTTGGGTTATACCAGCATAATTTCATACTGCTTCCCTGATGACTAGAGCACTTCTGATTTTCATTTTTTCTTTAAAAAAAAAGAACAACAACTGAACTCCAAATTAGACTCGCAGAATTGCCTCAATTTAGCTCTTTTAATAAAATGGAAAACTTAAAGTAGCCTGGTCACAAGGGGAAGTGTTACCTAAAGCTCGAGTTTCGCCATCAGCATTACAGAAATGAAAGACAGCTTTAAAAATAGAGACTACTGGCTTTACTGCTGCTCTGTGTTGCTTCCCTTGTGGTTAAGCAGCTTTTAGCTTTAAATTTTTATTAAATAGAAAAAAAAAAAGTCCTTTTTTTTTTTTCTCTTTTGATTTGAGCAGATCCTATTTTGGGAAACAAAAGCCAATAACTGTATAAAAATAAACAAAATACTTACTATGCAGAAGGTGTGATTCTCAATTTTTACAAGTTAGAAAAATATGAATTCTTCCTATAAGTAAAGCATATACTCATTCTGAGACTCACAGGCATTTGAGAACATGAACGGACACAAGCTACATTTATAAACGACAGAGGTTTACAGCCTGTATTTCATCCACTGTGACATTATAAATTTACAATACGTAATTAATGAAGTTGTAAGGAATACTGGAGATGTGTCCCAAAGAGCAGTGCAATTGTAACTTACCAGAAAAAACAATTGGTTATTGACACTGAAAGTCTACCTCTTATGTTTTGAAAGTGGCATGCAACATTTTAATGGTAGTCTACTGAGAGGCTAATATCCTTTCCTGGATTTCAAAAGTATACCAATAAACATTTTAAAGCCAGAGGTTATTAGTGGAAAGGTGTGTCAGTCGGAGTGTACAGTGCTGCAAGAGTTTTGTTTGCACAACTTCGGGATTTCTATGTGGATCTTGCCTTCTAAACCTTTAGGAATCTCTACCCCCTAAGACATTGAACCTCTTAACCAATACACTGATTTAGAGCTGTTTTAGAGAGGCCGGCTGTGATCCAGCTGAAAAAGTTTAGATGCTTGGACCTATAAAAAAAGCCATGAGAGCGTATCTTTGCTACCCTAAAGTGACGGCCTTCCACTTTTCTTTGTAGTCTGTTTGCAAGTCTGTACATCTGGCTCTCTTCCTGAAAACCACCTGCTACTGTTCCTGCAGATATTGGATTTTTTCTGTGGAGAAAAGGTTGCAGAAATCTGTAAATGGGATGTACATAGGCAGCATTTTCATAATTTTAGATAATTTTCATAAATTCTGTGTACTGTTCGACAACTAGCTCTTAGCCTTTAGCTTTCAGATCCCTTAAATATCACCTTGTGTTATTTATTTTCCTCTCCTCAGCTCCTCCCTTTGTACTCCCTGAGCTGAAACTATCTTTCAAGGTAGGTGTGAGTCTTATGCTTCATTTGTCAGGGAACAGTGTGCATTTGGGGAATTATGAAACTGGTAGAAAAGGTATCAGGTGGAATTGCAAGTATAACCAAAGGAATTACTATTAAATCAGAGAAGATACTCTATTAGTTGAAAACAAACAAACAACACACACAAAAACCAACAAAAATCCCCCACTCAGAATGTTCCAAAGAGCACAACAGGGGCCCAAACCATGAGAAATCTGTGAAAGTATTTCTGAGGATCAATTTTTTTTTTCAGGAAATAATTCCAGCGGGAAAAGGTACAGAGGAAGGTAACTAGGGTGATCAGGGGAAGGAGAAGAGGACAAGCTGAAAGAGGTTGGATTGTTCAGCCTAAGAAAATGAAGGCTGAACATAGGATACTTTGACATAAAAACATCAGAAGTTTTAAACAACAGGTAGGCAGAGGAGATGTTATAACTGGGTGTCAACATTGTTAACAGGCCCTGAACAAGATTTGCCTGGAAATAGTAAGATGGTTTCTAACATTCACAGATTCTAAAATGCACTTCTGATAAAAGAAGTAGCACCTGAGCAGTTAAGGCACCAGTAGACGAATGAGAAGGTACATTGTGTCTGTTTGTGATAGTAGGGATTTGATTTGAGGAGCCAGATTTTCCCTTCCAGTCTAAAATTGTGCTGTAAATTATTATAATTTTAAAATCTTAGTAAAATATACATGTTGATTGGGGCAGCAAGCTCAAGGCACAGAGCAGATGACTCAGATCTGTTAAAATAGCTCACTTGGCCCACCCAACAAAAAGGTTGAATGAAGCTTTTTCAATGTTAAAACCTAAATAACATTACTGAAGTCTTCAGTTCTGTGAAAATTTGTAACTGATCTGACTACACTGTAGTCTTTGGCAAATTATTTTGCTGATTGAAAGTTTCCTTTATTTTTGTATGCCTCAGTTTTCTTTGGCTTGCACTTTATAAAGGGACTAAAGGATCATTGAGAAGGCACAGAATGCAGCATCGTTTTTATCATTCTAGTAATATGATAGTGCTATACATTTCTTCTGGAAACATAAGGAAGAAAGTAAATAGTCAATATGAAAACTCCAGTATGAGATTCAAGTTTTTTATATGGATTTTTGAAATAATTTTCTTTTCCTGTTTGATAACATCTTCTTATTTTCAGGGTACATTTAAATACAATTCTTTTAAAAAATATATAATTAAGTGTTGCGAAGTTGGAGAAATTTTGTAGAATCTTCAAAGATGGAGAAGCAGCATCTAAACTGCTGGAGAAGTTAGACCTCTGGTATTTGAAAAGACAATCTATCCTTGCAAAATATGTTTTAAAGTTTATTGCTTAATAAGCATGTTCTGTGTCAGCTGCTTTCTCCAGTGTTTCATTCTGAAAAAATAAGGTATGTATGTCAGTTGTTTGGGAAAATATTTTCCAGGGAATGAATAAGGCTGAGAGCTAACTGAATCAATTATAAGTTGATGATGCAAATTAGGGGACTATATTTTTTTCCCTGATTACTAAATATGTTTAGCAAAAATTAAATTCATTAGTAAAGAATAAACACACATGCTATAATTAAACTGTATTTACCTTTGATGTATGCCTGTTAGCTGAAAACATCCACGACTGGTGGTTATAAACTTTCTGATGAAAGTGTCTCCTGCCAAAACCCTGGTGTTCTGTTGAAGATTAAAGCAAATAACTTGTGGTTTCTTTATTATAGCTGGCTCTGACAGCATTTATAAACTGACGGGAAATTTCCATTGAATACATGGTCTTTCAGGATTCTGCTAGATGTGCATATGCACAGGCAGCAAGGTTCAGTGGAATTTCAGCTGTAACAGGAAATGGTGGGATGTGATTTCCTGAGGAGACAGGGCTTTGAGGATGTCCCGATTTCCTCCAAATTCTGTACAGGAAGGTGAAAGCACCTGAGTACCTGCTTCAGGTTTGACGCAAAGCAGTAATTTCTTCTTCCATCCCTCCCACAGAAAACAAAATGTAAACGTGTGCCTGTTGGAACAATTGCTAAATAGGCAATAAATGAGCCAACTCTGTAACTGGAAGCAATAAAGCTGCTTCAAACTGAAGTTATGTCTGAACTAATTGCCCAGGTGCAGGGCCACGCTTCAGAGGCTACGCTGCTCCAAATAACTGTAAGCTTACCTGCTTAGGGGTGTCTAACATATTGCTTCATTGTAATATTTAGACATAACACAAATGAATCATCAAAAAAAAGCCAGAAAATATCAAAACTGAGGCTCTTTGGGTTATTTTACATAATATCCTGTGGTATGTGCATAGCAGTAGCATTCTTAATTATGCAGCAACAGTATATTATTTCTGTGGGATCACTGCCTCATTCACTGAATACACTTCGTGTCAAATAAGTCTAAGCTGCACAGTGAATTGCTATGATATATTGTGTGCTAAAGACTCTGTAATGTCTGAATGATGTCTTGTGAAACAGAATAGTGTCTCCTGCTACTTGCCCTGAAATAGGTATGTAATGTGCAGTGAATGGAATAAGGATCAGCTGCAAGATGAAGATGAGTTTCATGGTTTCATGGACATCTGGCTTCCATCCCTTACTTTGACAGAGACTTTGTGTCTGACTTGCTGGAAGTTCCTAAGGATGTCTTTATTTCAGTCTCTCATGAGTGAAAGAGAGGGACACAATAATTCTTGGTTAAACAGCAGTTTCCTTACAGATAGTGTAAAAACCTTTGTGAAGCAAACTGAAAACTAGGAACATCAAATGAAAACCTAACAAAAAAAGTAACATCAGTGTAGTATTTGGTCAGTATGAAGCACAGGAGCCACAGTTTTGAACACTAGGAATAAAAATTAGCATTGAATGAATTTTCTTACAATAATGAATGGAAAAACAATAGGTGTTCACAGAAGAATGGAGTACAATATCATGCAAATTACTCTGTGTTGCATCATGTATTCACTTGCAGACCTTTCATTTTCTAATGCAGATTTCCATACTTTGCCTGTTCCATCTGTTAATATATTTGAATATGTAACAGTTTCTTTTCAATCACTGATGCTTAAATCAGATTACTAGAAAAAGAAATGAAAGGCCAAATAGTTAAGTGACTGGACTTTATTACTGGGGACACAGAAGGTAAGTTTTCTTCACAAGTTTATTACTGTCTTTCTAAATGGCCTCGGAAAGGCTTACTTCTTTGTTTCTCTGTGATCCTGATCACCATGTATCTCTTGTGTGTATTTAGGCTATCAATATGTATATAGAACTGGGTTGCCTATTACTATAAATTTGAATAGACCATAGCACACTGATGACTCAGGTTCATCTGGATTATGTAGGCATTAGCAAGTACAAGCAAACATGCTAATAAATGAAATTCGCTAATTAAATGTGGAAGAAAGTATCAACTGGAAGCAGGTAACATTTAAATGGATAAATATATTAATCCAGACAAAACTCTTTGCATATACTGAAGTCAGCAAAGTATCCAGAGCAAAGATTAACACTTTCGATGCCAAAAACCCTTTTCTAATCTGATCAGTAGAAATTATTAGAATTTTCTCCCCAGGTTTTTCAGAACTTGAAACTTCTCTCCTGGAAGAGTTTGCTACTGTTCTGATACATTTCCAATAATTTTCCAGGCATATTTTAGGGTGATACATGCAAAAACCCACACATAATTCAGTAATCACTTTGGAAAATAAGTTGTTTAGTCACTCTGTACTTTAGCATTTCCAGTGGTAGAACAAAAAATGTTTTCTCATTCCCCATCAGTAGAGGTGTTTTGTGCCTAGTTCCTGGTTTTAAAATTGCTTTCAAATATGTCAGTACAGGGTACAGTAGACATTAGATATTGAAAGCAGTATTATTAAGCTTGTGGTTTTTATGTTCTGTTTACCATATAAACATAATGTCTATTAGAACAAATAATCCTTTAGGCCTAGCCCACTCAAGTAAATGCAAAATAATGTATTTGTTCATATGTAACAGGCTACTACAACACTGAATTTGCAATTTTCATATAAAATTACAGGTTAAATTATTGAGCTATTTTCTCAATTTGTGGAAACCATATGGTATTCTGTCAGAAACAGCATGGTCAGCAGGACTAGGGGAGTGATCATCACACCGTACTTAGCACTGGTGAGGTCCCATCTTGAATATGATATTTAGTTTTGGGACCCTCACTACAAGAAAGACATTGAGGTGCTGGAGTGTGTCCCGAGGTCAATGAAGCTGGTGAAGGGTCTAGAGAACAAATTTTATGAGGAGTGGCTGAGGGAACTGGGGCTGTTTAACCTGGAGAAAAGGAGGCTTGGGGGAGACTTTATTGCAGTCTACAACTACCTGAAAGGAGGTTGTAGCCAGGTGGATGTCGGTCTCTTCTTGCAAGTAGCAAGTGATAGGACAAGAGGAAATGACCTCAAGTTGCACCAGGGGAGGTTTAGATTCGATATTAGGAGAAATTTTTTCACCTAAAGGGTTGTCAAACCCTGGAACAGGCTGCCCAGTGAAGTGGTTGTGTCACCATCCCTGAAGGTGTTTAAAAGATGTTTAGATGTGGTGCTTAGAGACATGATTTAGTGGTAGACTTGGCAGTGTTAGGTTAATGGTTGGACTTTATGATCTTAAAGATCTTTTCCAACCTAAATGATTCTATCATCTGTTTTTCTAACATTGACAACCTGTTCTTGGAACCCAGGTTAGATTTGTCTTGTCTATACTGCTTTGAAGCATTTGATGCGTATATACCTCAAGTCTCACAATAAAGATGAAGGTCATGGTCTTCAGTTCACAGGTGAAAACTGAGTTCAGAATATTTTTTGTGGCTTTCAGTTAAAATAATGCTTGTTCCCTTCTTCTAATTCTATCCTCTGGAAATCAACTTTTGATTTTATTTGAGTCTTATGACCAGTGATATACGATTAATTTTGAATTTCAGTCATTATCTACAACCAGAAATGAAGTTTTAGATTCAGCAATTACAGGCCACTTGGGAACTCTTGTGCCTCATGGCGGTGAGATCCAGTGGGAGCTGCAGCAACAACTGATGCTGCTGCATTGCACTGGTGGGAAAGGGGCTCAATTCAACCATCCTTGTAGAATTGTTTTTCTCTTTGCTTTGGTATGGAAGAGAAGTTATGGAACACTTTTCTATTTGGAAAAAGGTGCAGGAACATTATTTAGAAGTAGAAGATGTGCTTTAAACCAGAAAATGAAAAAATGTCTCAGAGAGTAACAAATAGACTGTAGTACACCTGGTACATGTGCTAGACATGAGGAAAAGAGGTGCTAGTGGTGGAAAGTATATTATTTGGGAAGGAAATATGCAGTAGATAGAGCCTTCATATTTCTCAGAAATGAAATAAATACCTCCTTGTCTTGTGTATTTTGTTCATATATTTTAAGCTGTCAGTCCTGTTCAGTGTATATGTCCAGTTCAAAATAAGGGCTCAAAATAAGGAGATGGACATACAATCCATTAAGACATTTTCTTAATATTTTGGCTCAGAGTATGTGTTCAGGTTCAGAAGATAGTAACATTTGCTATGTCACATGAAAGCGGATTTAAAATGCTAGTAAATGGAGTTCATTCCCCTTAGATCTTTCGCACCTTCTTAGCACATGGTAAATATTATATAAAATGGTGGAGGGTCAGACTATTTCTCTTCTGAGATCATAAGAGGATGGATGGATTTAATTCAGTTTGGATATCTAACTCTAGTAGATTCTCCTACCCAGGTTTAGTCACTTACCCCTCTAGTCTGTCCTATGCAGCTCTGACCCCGTTCTTCAATTTCGAAGGATATTTGGTAGCAGGGGAGCAAAATGCTGCCCATTTCATTGCTTACACAGTGCTTTAGGCAATCTGCTTACAGCAATTTGCAACTCCCCATTTAATGAATTCCCGCCAAATCCTGAACTTCTTCAGTAAAGTTATATGCTGCCTTCTCCTCCTTTTCTCCAATGGCCACACTTCCAAGCCATATCCCATAGGGCTTGCACCCAGACCTGCTGTACAATTCTTATTCCTAAACTGACCTTGCAGTGACCCCAGGCACTCACTCTGTGCTTGCACTGATCTGCTTAACACCACACAGATAATGAGGTCTTTGAATTTTATTTCCAGGAATTGTTTCCTACTGCATTATTTTGATTATAAAATACTACTGTAGCTGTACATATGTATCAGGGTGTCACAACTTACATACCAATATGTATTAACATTTCTTCAATCAAGCAAAAACTTGCACATTTTTTCCTCTTTAGCTCCTGCTTCATTAGTTGTGATTCATCATTTCCACTGTTTTGTTCTGATAAATCTTCAACATGGTTTCATTTTTCTGCTATTATACAGTGTCAACTAGCTCACGAAACCAGAAGAATAGTTATTAAAATGTTCACGCTTCACAAATAATATTTTGACTGTTGGGTAGATATAAAAGTCCAGTAGGAAAAATATTCTGACATGATTTGTAACATGCTATCTTTCAAATGGCAAAAAATATCAAAATATAATTGAAACAGCTTGCTCATGATGCAATCCCCTTCCCATTTTCAAATGAATGAAGGACACAGAACGCATTTTTTCTGTGAATCTCAGGGCTTAGATCTATACAATATATCTACTGAGGCAGACAGTTAAGCAACTTTTCCCAAAAGAAAAATAGACAACAAATATTGTGATTGTTTTGATAGTGTGTGACTTAGAATTCATTACTGGAAATGTATCTATATATGTTTAATTTTAATACATAATTATGAGACTAATTTGTCTATGAGTATTTGCAGGATTTGGGTTATCATGTCTAGTGGAATGAGAGGATGAAAGTGGAACCATGGAAACACAAGCCTTGTTAAAATGAAAACATTAGCTTAATACAGGATGTAGAAAACATATTGAAGAGATGAAAAATCCTTCTTGTTAAATGTTTATGACGTGCACCTTGTTTGTAAAGTAAAATGTTTAACTCTCTCTCTTCCTCTGTAATGTGTTGACCAGATTTTCCTCTGCAGATTCCTTTGGGCAGGTAAGCTACTTTGTGTAATGTAAGATTATGCAAATATCATCTGAACAAAATGTTGATAGACTTGTGCAAAAAATACAGTAAACTGTGCCTTTTCTACAAATTCACTGTAATATAAAAAGTGAGACATGATAGACCTGTATGTCTAGAATATATACTTATGTGTGGACACATGTCTGAAAATAAAATATACACATGAATATGTTATATGGGTTTCTTTCTTCTCCCTGCAAGGTTAAGCTATCTGATTAAATCCAACTCTGTTCTTTCTGTTTCAACCATCACTACCAGCAGATAGCAAAAACAGAATGCACATTCTAAAATTTTGGTTTGTTTGTTTTTAAGATGTGCGAGGCAGGAAGAAAGAAGGTTTAATTTAATCTGTTGGATTGACTTTGCAGAGATGACAGTAACAGAAGCAGTATCTTCAACTAAATAACCTGAACAAACACGACATGGAAATAAAAAATGGGTTTATAAATATGATACTTAAGCCTCAATTCTACCTGCCCCTTTTGTAAGGATACTTGAACAAACCACCTCCTATTACAAGCAAATTTGCCATAAACAGGCTGATTCTTTTTCTGTTGTTTTTGTTGTTGTTTTGTTGTTGTTGTGTTGTTGTTGCTTTATTTCTATTTCTCTTTTCCTTACTTTTTATTAACTTTCTGGAAGATCCCTTTGATGTACATGCTCATATTATTTAGAGAATTTTTCATTTGGTTACAAGTAAAAATAGAAGAACCAGAACAGCTATAACGTGCTTTGGTCTCTACTGAATCTAGTCCTTCAAGGCAGTTATTGCTTTGCATTTGTTTTTTATAGGGATACATATTTATTTAATTAAACTGTCTTAGCTAGCTGTCTTCAGGTTCTTTGGAACAATTTTCTAGTTTAAAAGCTTTAAAAATTCGAAGTGAAATCAGAAGGGTTTGATGTTTTTAATGACTTTTCCATGTAGAGTGGTTTGGTTTGGATGCCAATATAATTTAGAGTAAAAGGAAATTTAAGGTATATTACAGCAATAGAAACAGCATATGTTTTTTTTGAGACCTCTGTATCACCTCTTCCCCACCCAAATAAACTCCAACCAAATTTGAGCAGTGAATCAAGAAATATCTGATCCTAACCCTTTCCCCGTTTAGTGCTCACAGTGCTTGCAGACTGCCATATCTTCTGACACAAAAGGTTAAAATACTTTTGAGATTCTGACTGTAACTATGCAAATAAATGCTTATTTTCATCAGCAAAGTAGCTGTTTAAAGTATTAAGATTTTGTTTCTGGTTTTAATGCAGTTTCATGCTAGAGTGTGACTTTCAATGTACCAGCAGTCTCAACTGGTTTTTTATGACGAGAGTCAATTCTTAATGCTTGTCATTCTCATCTGTATCCATCCATCCTGGAAAGAACTTTAGTAACTAAGTTTGTTAAAAGGCTTGAAATGCATTTTATAGATACTGCAAGTGTAATTTGGACATGACAGTTTTCAGCTCTGTGTCAGGGAAGAGTTAAGGTGATTTTCAGGCAACTCTGTATTATTTCTAATTTCAAAACCTGGTGCAGGATAACATGTGAAGTTGAGCCATTGTGTAATTTTAGCAACTGCTTCTACTATAACAAATTTTTGTTGCTGTTGTCCATGAATATTAATTTTCTCCTTCTGAAGAATTACATAGCCTAGATATCTGCAAGGCAATGCTGAGATTTTGGGAAATGTTTTTCAAGCTTATATGTGTTCCTCCACTGAAATCGTATGACAGCAAAAATTCTCCTTCACCAGGTCCAAGCTCTGGTTGTGATTTTATGTTACCACAATAGTGTAAAACTTCTGTAGCCCATGTGAGAACCTTCCTCATATATTCATTAATTGTTGAAATTACCCTAGGGTTATAAAAGTAGAGATTGACAGTATCCAGAATTCACTGATATACAATGTCAGCTTTATAAACTTGTTACTTAATGTACTCTTCAAATCGTCAACTATCAGCTTTTTTTGCTTCCTTGCCAAGCTATTCTAGCTTAGCACTCACAAAAAGTTTTAGTAAGGAGCTATGTCAGGTTTTTACACTTCAAGTGAAGTTGTTTCTGCCTATGAAGTTATCTTGGGTAGCAATGAAATACAATACAGAGAGAAGAAATGGTGTTATGCTAAAGCTCCCATGTTAACCTTATTATCGGAAGTTAAACACAGGATAATTTAGAAATGACTGCAATATATAAGAACAGATGGCTAGAGGATGACTTCCTTCTGTGTACTGAAAAATTCCAATTAAGGCAAAATTAAATGAATTAATAATATCATAAAACTGCTATTCCACATTTTACTATGGATTATACCCTCCTTAGCAGGGAAAATTGCATTAATTGCTTCAAGAAAGGAACCATTCAGTGGCTGCAGTGGACTTGGTGGTGAACTGTTCCACTTCCTGCCATTGCACAGTTATGCATCATGTAACCACATGGAATTCACAAATCGTAAGTAGAAAAGGAGCACAGTAAGTTTTTTCTCCAAAACCAAGGTATTCTGTCATTTGTGTAACTGGAGCATCGCCAAGAGCTGATCGTACTATAAAACAAACAAACAAACAAACAACATACTGAGTAACCACTAGAAAGACATATGTGTAAGAATACCTGACACTGCACTCATTAAAGGACATTATCATGATTGGTGCATTACAGAGCCTGAAAAAAATTGCTTATACTATGTTCCATAAGAAGCACCAAATATGATTGTGCTAGTGAGCTTTCTTTGCATATAGTAGGTCCTTCCTTTGTCTGTGGAGAGGGTTAAAAGTGAGGAACTACCTTCCTTTACTTTAGAATAATATATTTCAATTGGTATCATTTTGCTGTGTACTTAAATAGGATATTTTGACCTTCATTTGTATGAGATATTAATTCTTTCTAGTGAATGAGACTCTGAATCGAGTTGACAGCAGCCACTGAATCAATGCCTGCTGTTTTCTAGGCTTTTGTGACCTAGTCTTGTCCAGGTCCCTGAGACCTAGTTGTGCTAAGGGTACAATAAGGATAAAACTTATCTCTATGCTACAAATAATTTAATTATTCTGTCACCAAAGGGCAAATTTACACTTTTAAAGCATTATTTTTGTAAGTGTTTCATGTCTAAACTTGCCTCACATCTGGTCTGTTCAGGTGTGAGTCCACACCCAGGTAAGGGCTTGAGGCAAATTCTGAAGTAAAACTTGGAGTTGCTTTAAATTTTATAGTATTTTTGCTGAATCTGGCACAGACAGGTTGGGCAGCTGGCATTCAGTCTAAATGATACCTACTGTCTACCCTATTATCTACCCATGTAGCCGTGGTGCATTGTCCTTGCATACATTAGGTATAGTTACAAGTGAGAGAGTCCTTGAGGGTCCTTCCTTCCTTCAGCCCTGATGTCTCAAGTAACACAGGCTGATGGGCTACATGGCAGCCTGGCCTCAGACTGTGCTTGCCTTGTAATAATGTGGTCATACCTCATGCGGGCAGGAGTTATCCTGCAGCTGATGGAACATCGTGACTGTAGACAGCCAGAGCTTTAGTGTCTGCATCTGAACTAATCTTGCCAGTCTCTCTGCATCATCAATGGAGAGAAGGATGGACTTTTAGGGACAATTATGTGATTCACGCTGCAGAAATGCTGTCCTCTCTAGAAACTGCAATAGCAAGCCAGATAAATGAGCTGTACATATCTACAGGTTTGCTACAGGTATTATAGTGAATCCCATTCAGTCATGTTAAAAATTGAATATATAAATGCTCCATGGAATACTTTCCTTGTTTAGTGATGCACATAGCAGCATGAGATCTCTGGGAGTGTACATCAACCACATGGAAAGCATAGAAGAAAGCACATTATCCTGTAACTGGACCCTGACTTGTGTTAGTTATGTTATGTTTACCAAGTAAGTTTGGAACAATGGCAGCAGCATTCCTATAAATATGTGCAAATAACACCAGAGGAACCAAAATGAATCAAGGCAAATCTCTTGAACTGAACTTCATGAGAAAAGATGCTATTAGTTACAGAAGAAGACAAATACTTATATGGCACCTGACATTTTGTACTGCAAGGATTTCGATTAAGCCACAAAGGTAACATAGAATCCTTAAAGACATAGATATTTGACTGTAATACACAGTGGACTATGAAGCTAATTAAATTGTGACAATTGTCCGTACTAGATGCCTATAACAGCATTAAGTCTCTATATCCATCACTGTAGCAGGAGTTCAAGAGACCCCAAAGGAGATGAGTGATATACCTCCTAAGTATTGAAATGTACTCCTCAGTTGTTGCAGCAGCAGGAGATTGTAAGATCAAGAGGCTTAATAGCTTTGGTACAAGAGGCAGTGCTACATTAAATGCAGTAAAATGCAAGAACTTACTGCATGTTCATAGCTCTGCAAGCCCCCTAGCTATGCATAAAGGGGCTGGCAAACTGCACGTCTGTAGAGTTTGTAAGTTAAGTAAGTTTAAGAAGAGTCTTACTACATGTCACTTCAGACAGCAGTTTTATTTGAAAATTATTTATTGTGTTTCTGAAAATTTTCCCTACCAAAATATTGTCTCATATGATTGCTAGCCTGTCAAAGATGGGGCTGTTTTATAGCATGAGATGCAAAACTAAAACTGTAAAGCATATTTTTGAACATAAGTGTTAGATGTTTTGCTTTTACTTGTTTCGTAACTGTTTCAAACAAGTTGTGACATTTATTACCTTATTGTTTGTGATGTATTTTCAAACCTTTATTTTGTTTTTCTCATCCTTATTTGTGTGGTAAATGTAAGGACTAAAACAAAGGATGAAAGCTTTTTATATTCATAAAATAAATTATTAGAATATTTTGCCTTTTTGCTTTTTTATTTAGCCCCATTTTAATTTTTCCTGACAAAAATATCAGTAGAGAACAGTAATGCAAAGGCTTTCATAACATATTTTGCAAACCTGATGTTTAATATCAAAGAAAAGATAACAGAAGTTCAATTTTAGATATTACACAGGAGTATAATGAACTACTCGTCCTTTTACTGACCCATGTATGTCACCATATACATGGTCACAAACTGGCATCTTAACTCAGGTTCTTTGCTACAATAGCATCCTTCTTCACAGCACAGGCCAGTTGTACTGAGCTAGGTCTCAATGGAGAGTGGATTGGTAAATAAAGACTTGAGCTATTGCCTCAAGGTTGTGTCCACTCAGCCTTCTGGCTGCCAGTAGCTGCTCCACCTGTACATATTCATATTGTCCCTAGTCCTTTGCTGCTGAAGCTTTCCAAGCATCAGCAGCTCTCCCTGCCACCCAGTCTGCCTGCTACCGGTTCTTTGCTGTCTCTAGTTTGTGTTTTTCCATCTCAGAACACAGTTGTTTCTGCTACTGAGCGAGCTCCGTTAACAGTGCTTGTGCAACTAATTTGCCTGCCTCTGTGTCAGGTTGGGGCTGATTGCCTGAGGGGAACTTTGCCTCAACAGCTTCTTTCAGACCTGGTTCTAAGAGCAGCATTTTGACCTCTTTTAATGTCTTTCCTGCATTTTCCAGTTTTCTTTCTCAGATTAATTGTTCACAATCCGGTTTACCAAGTTCAGAATATGTTTTTGACTGGCTCATTTTTGCACAAGATTTTTTTTTTTTTTTCCAGTGAAGTTCCTTTATACAGTTTTTCTGGGGAAGTTCTGCCTTTTCTCCAGTGGAGGGTTTCTCTCACACGTTGTTGTGTTTTGCTTTTTTTTTCCTTTCAGACTGGCACCTTGTGGTTGGCAGAAAACTTTTGTTTGGGTTTTTCTGCCTTGTGTGGTTTTCCTAAAATTCAATAAACAAGGAAACAAAACAAACAAACAATTGAAAAAACACATAGGAAAACAAAAACTTCTGTGCATCATGTGGAGTTGGCAGGGCTTACAAGTAGACTTACTTCTCAGTTGTTATCAGTCATTTGAATTAAAGGGAATATATGTTCATTGCCTTCCCTGTGTATTGCATAAAATAAAATAATCTTGCTAGTATTTACCCATGTGTACAAATTACATAAAATTATGTGGAGTTATAAATGTTTACTAGTAGTGTCATCCTGTACCAGAAAAGCAGACTTCCATACTCTCTCCACTCCTTTTATTCCAAGACCTCTTGACCTCTTAAAGCAAATAGAAAGGCACAGCAGAGAGCTTGCTTCTAACCTCTGCCCTGGAAACTCTGTACATCCCCATTGCAGGGACAACGGGTAAGCAGTCTAAAAAGTGTTAATTATCTTCACACTGTGGCATTCCTGTAAATCTCCTGGCAATAACAACTTTACACCTTTGGAATTACAGCCAAGATAATGGATTTCATCACTCAACTACTCAAGGCTCATTCTTAGAGTAGGATGACTCGAACATGTGTGTGGATCTACTTCCTGCCGTATTGGCTTTTGAGTTTGCATCATCCTTCTCCAACAGTCACTACCTTAAGAAGACACTGACAGCAATGGCTTCTTTCCGAGATCTCTTCCTCTGAATCATTGTTCAGGTATGTTGATAGGAAATTCCAGGCCTTGAAAGAAGTATTTATTTTTATCTGGGCACTCAGATCGCACATACCTTGTGACAGCTCTAGTTATGGAGAGGGATAATAAGGAGTAGGCAGAAAGTCCTCTGCTATTAGAGACTACAGGCACAACGGTTCTTTCAGCAAGAAATTATATCCCTTTCCAATTTCACATATCTTGTTTATTTGTCAAGACATACTTGACCAAGCCTTCTCGTCTTCTATTTTTTTATCAAGAGTTTTCCAATTACTTTGAGGTATTAATAGCTGAAAGAATGTTTCAGAATATAAGAATTGTATTCTAAACCCCATTTAACACTTCAAACATGGCTGCTACTACTTTATTCACGGTTGTGGTGTTACAGAGCTAATCAAGGTTGCAAAGCTTTCATTTCTCTAAGGATGTCCAATCCGCAACTGACAATGTCCTAAGGGAAAAAAAACTACTCAGTGATGAAGTGCTACAGTCATTAAACTGCAACATTGCAATCAATGTAAATCTTCCATTGGACCAATAAAAGAAGGCACAAGCAAAAGTACGATCACTGCCCTGTGAGGCCTAATTTCCTTCAGCTTTCTATCCTTTTCATACTAATTAAAGGCAAAAAAGCTTGTGTACTAAAGAAAACTTCTGGTTCAGGGTCATTGACTCCCTGTTTGTCAGCACTGAAACAGATCTGTGTAGAAGGCCCATTGAAAAGGCACAAAGCAATTTTCCCTTTCATTCTATATCAGCATCTTCTCCTCCTCTATATCTTTTAATGAACAAGCTGCTATGCTTCCACTTGGAATAGCATATTAGCATAGAGTTACACTAACCAAAATTATATCTAGAACCTCCACATCTTACAGGTGTTTCTTTGGCTGTGATTCCTGTAAAGCCATACTGTAACAGGATTTGGAATTTGGATATGCATTCCTGTTAATCTCAGGAGAGAACATTCTGCAGTTCCCCATTCTGCCCTACAAAGGCTGGAGATCGATATTGACGTAAGAAGCCTTGAAAGCTTGAACAGTAATCTGGATAATGAATTATGATATCTGCACTGGTGATTCTGTCACTTCAAAAGGACACTGATTCATATCTTTCAGCCTGCAAGTTGTTTTACATAGGCCTCCGCTGTTAAAAAACAAATTCACCGTAAGTCAACATCACTTCTAGACCAAGATCGTATCATTCAGTATAGCACTAGAAATCTTGCCATGAGTTCCTGATTTATTTATCCCTACTAGTGGGCATGCTTGTCCAGAAAGATCTTGAACACTTTGAAAGTTAATGAATGACTGATCTTCTCTCAAGTGTATCATCTGGTACCAGAAGTTTTGTATCATCTGCAAACTTGATGGGGTTAAACTCAGTACCTTCTGTCATGTCACTGACAAAGACAGTAGAAAGAGGTGCAAGAACTCTGTGGTTCTGGAGGCTCTCTGACTCCAGTTAGAGTGTGACCCATTATTTCCTACCTGCTGAACCCCATCATCATTTTTTTACTGATCAAAAGTATAACATCCTTATACAACATACAGAAGACAATATCATGAGAGATTATGTTGAAAGTTTTGCTAAAGCTGAGATAGAATCCCATCACTGCCCTCCCTCACCAACAAATCCATGAGTTAACATTTTATGATGCATTGGGGTCATCATATGAAGATAATAGCAGATGATGCCATCAGCATATTCTGTATCAAAACTAAAGATGAAATGAAAGCTCATCCACATTGCAAGGACATGGTCAGTCTATTGGCAGACTGCATTGAAACACTTTCTCACAAATCTGCCCATAGCTCAAAACATGGTAACAAGAAGTTCAAACATTTTGAGAAAACAGAGTATGGGATGATGTCTTAAAAGATACATTCAAGGAATGGGAGTATGCCAAAAGTCACATTTCTCCATAGAAGTTGAAAAGAAACATGAGTCTTCCTACTTCTTTGTCCTTGTCAGAGCAGTTAATATATTCCCGTTTCCAGTTCCATGTTTGAAGTCATCCCATCATGAACAGGCTAGCACACAGCAAATATGAATCTCTTGACTCCAGAATAGATGAGATAATTTTTGTTATAATCTTGAGAGTCTTTCAGTGTGGGACACAGTAATCACATCATTATTTCTAGACTTTCTTGGGTCAGATACATCAACTCATTCAATTTTCTCCACTTCTTCCTGTAGATGGTGGAAGGATCTAAAATCTGGGCTATTTATTTTCTGGTATTCTAACACGAAAAAAGATTTGGTCAAATTGATTGTATTTTCCAGCAAGTGAGAAAATATTTTTTTTTTTTCTCTTTAAGTTCCAACCGCCAAAATTCTATCAGTTCTATTTCAATTTACTTGATATTCTGACTCAGAGTAAGCATTGCTGATTTTCTTTCATTCAGCTGCTGAAATGATTTTGTTTTTTTTCTACATCAGAAATATTAACTGTAAATGGACTAAAGACCTGGGGAGCAGGCCTTCTGAAACAGAAACCCATTGATTTCTCTGTCATTCAGATTCATTAAAACAGTGGTAGTGACAGCTAGAAGAATATAAGGAAGAAATAGTTTATATAGCTGATTCTGTTTACACTCTAACTTTGGGAAAGATATGGCTCACCTAAAGTAGTATCAGAGTTTAGCTTGAGACTGATGTTCCTCAATCTCGTGTCTAAGTCTCATGGTTTGAAATGCCGGGGGAAAGAGCTGGAAAATGGGATGTTGATCCAAATGAGGAAGGGAAGATTGTCTCTTAGGCTTGATTCATCAGTCCATGATCTTCCTCCAAGGAGATGGTGTTTTGTAAGGGGTAGTGCTTAGGATCATGTGGAGTTGGAAGGAATAAATAGGCAAGTGCTTTAAGTGAAGAAAAAATTTGCTTGTAACTTGTTTGCATAGACATCCATGCAGAAGCCATTCTTTTTCCCTTCTAGTTCTTGAAGGTTTCTGGGGATTTAGGAGCTGACAAGAAAGAAGGATTTGCACTGTAAGTCTGTGTGTTCAGAATACGTTTTTCTGATGTTGTAGTTAGGGCTATAAACACACAGAGGTAACTGACAGAAATTGCATGTAGGACTATCAGAAAGTGTTCTCATATATACATTCACACTACACTAATAAAGAAACTGTCTGGATGAATGCACATGCAAATCCTTCTAACAGACCTCACCATAATATGAGCTACCTCTCCCCAACTACCTTCTGTATAGGTACAGTGTGAATGTAGTTGTACACAATTCATTTCAAAATCCAGTTAAATAAACCTTATTTTCATGATGAGATATATCCTTCCATTATTTTTTTTTTTAATTAAAAAGATTATATTGACAAAGAAACTTCTCTCTTGCTACTATCTTCGTTTATACACCTTTTGCCTGCTATTGAGGCAGAAACAAAGTAAAGTCATTTTTATTAGTATCTCTCAATCTTTAATCATCCAAATACCTCACAAACTAATGGTCTAAATATGGTTATAAAATTCTTGGGATAAAAGCATTGCCCTGATCTGATGACTCCTTTTAATTAGCTGCCAATAAACACATAGTTATCAGGACTATATAGTTCTTCGTCAGTAGTCCTTTTTATATTATGTTTATAGTCCACCTTTTATTTCAAAAGACTTCACAAGCCACAAAGCATGTACAATAGTCATTTTCTTTATATGGTGCTTTGGGGCATTACACAACGAAGTACAAATAGCTTATCCTTCACCCCCACTGAAATGTAGTCACCTCTGAAGTGAATAGTGGCAGCTTTTTAATAGCAAAAGAAAAACACTGTATCTAATTAAAGCTGCAAGCTACATGTAGTTAAAAATGTGGTTGTTCAAACTCGAATCTTAGGTTTCCCTTATTATTCATTTTTCTGCTCCCTCTCCCCTTCTTCACTTTACATGCCAGGAGAGGAAAATGCCTTAATGTACGACCTGCTCTTTACTTAGACCTTTTAGTTATCCTCTGCTGTTTTGCAGGACTTTCAGAACTGTTTGAGCTTGATCCCTCTATGTTAACTGTGAAAGAATCCAACAGCTGCCGCTTCATCTGAAGGATTTCTGTGGGGAAAAGGGGTCTTTTAAACTAATTCCTCAGGCTGCTCACAGCCTGGACTTTCCCCTTTAGATGTCCTCTGTGGTTCCCTAACACTTTTGGGACTCTTTGAGCTGCCTGAGCTGTCTTCCTCTCCTGTTGGTGGCATTTTGTCTTCAAAGAAAAATTTTACTGTCCCTCTATTCTGTGGAGGGAGAAAATTACTTTGAAATCAATGTGGTTCTGTAGCTAGGTAATAAGCATTTTAAAATACATACCAACTTCTCATTTGTTTAGAATTTGCTAAATCCTATAGCAGTTAAACAAGTATGAAGCGATTTTCTTTTCATGTTGCTTCTTTCTGATAGACTGCACAATGAAGCTGCATCAGTTTCAAAGGTTTCCCACTCCCTGCCTAGAACAGAGCTGTTAAAGCAATAGCCCTTTGAAAAGGAAATGGCAAATGGCACCAGCAGGACAGACAGACACCTTAAGTCAGGTCCATGTAGTCCCAGAAGTGCTAAGAAGCAGAAGACGACATGTGAAAGAGGGTAGAGGGAAGAGAGTTCAAGCCTAGAAAACACCTGTAGAAAGAAGTAACTGAAAAATCCACCCCATCCCCAAAAAAGCAATAGCAGTTGAAAGTAGAAAACAGAGATTATAGCTGTAGCTGTAGAGGGCTCTTAACACTTGTGCAAATACTGCAAGACCTATTATTTAAAACAAAATTAAAAAAAAAAAAAGTGTTCAGAGACTATTAGCTACACATTTCGTTTTGGTTTTTATAAGAATCTCATGTCTAATATTAACATGACTTCTCTATTAATACTTTCTGGATAACCATCAGTATGATGCTCTCTAAGCAAGAGGCTTTTAGGATTTTTAAGGCTTTGCTGCTGTGCCTCTACTGTCTGCTGCACACTGGTTCTGACAATGCCATCTGTACTTGTAAATAAAATAGATCAAGACATGATTACCACACAAGTGGCCAAAGTCTCTTCCCTTCTGCAAGCCTGCTGGACTTACCAGTACTGTCTGTCAGTAACAATTACTGATACAGCACAACTGCCCAAAACATGGATAGGTAATACCTGGGACAGAGCTAGTTGGAGCAGAGCAAAATCACTCCAGGGTGCATCCCAGTACTGAGTAGTATGGACACTCAGTTACCACTGCTTACATCCATGGCCTGACTCTATAGTTTTCTAGCACAGGCATGTTCAGATACCCTCCAAATGATGCTCATTCCCATATCTCCACTAAGCAGCAAGGACAATGGGCCTTTCCATGAAGTCATGGCTATTTAAAACTAGAGCTGTGTGTAAGTGTTCTGTTGAATGGACACATGAGCATTTTCTTAAATTCTAGCTAGCTTGGTTCTTAAGCTTATGGAAGGCTCAATATATAAGGATATTGTATTACTTTGTTTCATACTTTTAAAAAAACTACTGTGGGAGGACAAGTGTCTATCTAGAAAATTTTGCAAGAAAGATGAACATGAAGAGTAGTAGCTCCTACAGTTAATTTTAAAAATATGGGAAACAGTTAAATAATCATAAAAGGTTCTATCACTTTAATATTGCTAAGCAAAATGTGAAGAAAGAGTTGTATAACTGACAAATAATTATATCTTCAATAGAATCCTGGGTTTTGAGCTTTTAAACACAAAATATGGAAAAACATAGTTCTTATTCCAGAAAGCAGTATCAGATTGTAGAAAGCTTGGACAATGTTGCTTGATATAATTTTTATGCTTGATGATAGGGAAAATGCAACATTTAGGAGGTAGTTTTGTGTCTGGTTTATTTTTATTTGTTCACCTGTTTCAAGAAGTGGCTGAGTTTAAAACCACAGTAAACAGGCAAGCACTTAAGGATGCATGTGGGAATTAGACACGGATTTCTCTCTGTTGTTAATAGGAACTGCGCATCTAACAGCAACTTGCTCACTGTGGTGGAAATAGACTTGAGCTTTAATCTAAAGTGCATTGTGAGAAATTACTTGATTTTTCCATTGGAAACTATTGCGAATGATGCAGTTGTAGTGCACAAGAAAAATCTAAAGGCAAGTGAAGTAAACTTAAAGACCACCATTGGATCAAAGGCCATTGGACCAGGGACCATAGGCAGAAACAGATGCTCCTTAACTTATCATCATATTGATAATTTAACACCACCGATCTCTCGTAAGGGACTGAAATATATTAGTTTTTCCTTTGAGACAACATCAGTGTTTTTTTTCCTCCCTGCCTTGATCTTTTCTTTTTTTTTTCCGGTAGACTTTCACCAAGTGAAAGAACTCCCTCAGAATCAGTGGAACTACTGTGTATAAATGAACATGAGTCTTTATTTAGGTCTCTTATAAGCATGTATACCAATTGTACAGGAAACCAGTCTCTGTGTTGTTTTAAACTGTTCCTTTATTCTTTTTTTATTTTGTTGATTAACTAGAAATGTTACTAAAGTGATTGAAACGCTAATATGAGAGATACACTATGAAGGTGTTTTCTGAATGCCTGATTACTAATTTTCCGATATTGAGCACAAGTTTGCCCTTTTCTTCCAAGTGCCACTTTTCAAAAGTGAATAGCTACCATGAGACATCTGGTCATGACCAGATTTTAGGGTGTTGATTCCGCAGACATAGTTCAGCAACTTTGAAATTCCTTAGTTATTTACAGAATAAGGGTAGCTTACTAAATTGCTAATAGTAGACTCAGGAAATGCCTTTAAGCATCCAAGTGTCAATGTATTGTCCTCTTCTAATTTAATAATGTCTCTGATATTTCTTCCTGGAGACTGAAGAGGAGCAGAACGTGACATATTTTAACATCACCACTTTAGCAGGTTGTGTTCCACCTTTGTGGTGTGCTGGTCGCCAAGAAGTAGTCAGTGCTTCTTGATTCTAAGTTTCTGCAGGTTCCCAACTTCTCTCTTAAGCCTTAATTTCATCTAAGAAGTCACAAAGACTCTTAAATATTAGTTGTACTCTACAATTCACACAGAAAATCTATGGCCATAATAAATTGGGTAATGCTTAATAAATATTTCTTTATGAGCATATTAATGAAGGAGCTAGAGTTGGTGAACTGCCTCTCCTTTAACTGCCTGTTCTGAGTTAGGCCCAGTAAACAGCTAATCCCACACAGCTGCTTGATCACTCTCCCTCAGTGGGACAGCGGAGAGAATTGGAAGGTTAAAAGAAAGAAAAATCACGGGTTCAGGTAAACACAGCTTAACAGTAAAGCAAAATCTGCAAACACAACCAAAGCAAAATAAGGAATTCATTCACTACTTCCCACTGGCAGGCAGGTGTTCAGCCATTTTCTGAAAATGGGGATTCATGTGGCATGAACAGTGACTTGGGAAGACAGATGCAATAACTCTGAACATCCCCTTTTCCTCCTTTTTCACCCAGGTTTTATCGGTATCCCATATGATACGGAATATATTTCTCGTCAGTTGGGGTCAGCTGTCCCAGCTGTGTCCGCCCTCCTAAGCCTGCTCACTGGCAGAGCAGTATGAAAAAAACAGAATGCCTCAATGCTCTGTTAGCACTGTTCAGCAACAGCTAAAACATCCCTGTGTTATCAACACTGTTTTGATCACAAATTTAAAACAGGACCATATGGGTTGGCATGAAGAAAATTAACTCCATCCTAGCCAAAAGCAGTATACAGTCTCATCTTTCCATCCTTATTTAGATTTCACACAATCAGCTCAGGAATTGCAAGGAGGCAAACCTTTTTTGAGATTGTTTTTAGAAGAATTAAGTCAGACTGAATTAGGGAATCTTGAACAATGCCATAGTTTCAGGTAATGAAACAATATTTTCTACTAGGAACATAAATGTGCAATGCAGGAGTAACTACAGTGAGATAAAATAAATATAGTGCAACTGTAAAATAAAACCTGCAGGTTGAGGCACAATGTTGAAAAGAGAGAACATAATCGTGAATAAAATTAATTGGTTTCTAACCAGTGAAGGATAAAAATCTGGAGGGTTAAAGGAGAAAGAAAAAAGAATATGCTAGCATACTAAAAAGTGTTAAATTAGAAGAATAATGAAACTTAGGAGAAAAAATACCTTTCACACCTCAAAGTTGAAGAAAATTGACTGAGTAACATGAAAAAGTATCTTGTGGAAATTCAGAGAGTATGAAAGTTCATCTCAGGAAACTTTGGTGATATAGATCAGAAAGTAAAGCATTTTCCTGGAATTACCTAATTCAGATTTTCTAGGAAGTATATTAAGGGACAAATGAGATGATCAAAACTATCTAAATCCTTGCTGAGTTCCCACACCAAATATGCTTAATTATGCAGGCCAATATATCAACTCATCCTGAACTTTTGCTGTCCTGAACTGAGTTAGCTTTTTTTATCTGAAAGGATCAGGCATTTTTTATTTCACAATTTAAATTACTATGTTTTATGAAAAATAATGAGAGCAAATGACACTATTCTAGTGGATGCACATACTGATTAAAACAATATTATTGAAAAAGAATCATCAGGCATCACAGAAACGCTGAAGTCTCCTTGTAGGCATAAAATTTGACATATTGATCAATTAGAAGCTAAAATGAGGTAAAAAGATCTCATTTTTCTCTCACACTTGTTCAATATTCCTTTGATGTAAGTGGAATTTATTCCAGTATAAACTGTCATCAGAAGAAACTTAAACCTAAAGAATTTACACTGTATTATCTTGTAATTTTGATTCCATTATCATGTAGAGTAATTTTGTAAACATGTTTCATTGGCTTTAAAGTTTGTGAAGGCTTTGTTAGCACATTGTTTTGAAACAAAAAGTATAGCTCTTGCATACCTATGCATTCTCTGATTATATAAGCTGGGAAAAATCCAGAGTAAAATAAGTATTCATTGCAATGAACAAACCATATAAATCATAGCTCAGTATTTATATAGCAAGTTTCGTATGCCGTTTTCAATTACACTGTAAAAATATTTTTTAAATAGTTGCTTCATTGAATTAGTTAAGTGCAATTAAATCTGATAAAATATTAGTGAAAGTAGTTCAACACATTGGACAGTTTACAACCCTTAAGGTCAGCTTGATGAGGATAGCACACTCTCCTTTAATGCATATAAAATCTCGGTGGTAGTTGTCACATTTTGTAATTGACTGTTTGAAATTCATAACTGCTTATTACTAGTGAAGAAGGACCAAAGTTTTAAGTCAATTTGTTCTTATTCAGCTCTTTTTGTTGACTCCCACCATTCTGTTTCACTCAGCATTAAACCTGAAAGTATATTATGAGCAATTAATTAATTGTGGTATATGATCCTTCCTTATGCATCAGGAGAGCCTTAGAATATTAACAGAATACAAACTATCCACTTTGACTTGTCAGCAACAGTTAAGAATCCACTTTAAAGGGTCACGTACAAAATACAGACTGATGTCTGTTGGGAATAATGATTCCTTAAATTCAGAATGAAATATCCAATGGAAAGCAGCCAGTACAGAAGGCAAAATACCAAAACTGCCTGCAAATGAGACAACTGGTATCTTTAGTTCAATAACTGAACTAATGGAGGGTAATTTGGCACATTCTCAACATCTGCTGTTCTTACAGTTACTGTCTATCTACAATATGTTGATTACCATGTTTAGAATATTTAGACCAAGCTTTCTAATTTATTTGAAACATGTCTGTAAATAATTACATTGAGTAGGTAGCCTGGCATCAATGAAAAGACAAATAAGTTTCATGTGAATGACAAAAAAAGATTTGTGATACTTCAAATATTTTTGCTTAGGAAAATATTGTTCTGTCTCTTGGAATTACTATAATTAATTTGTTTTCATTCTACTCACTTAAAATACTTCAGATTATGGGTCTAAAGAAAGTATCTTAAAAAAAAAAAAAAGTTAACAGTTACACTCTTGATTCTTGCAACACCTAAAAATATAAAACTATGTTTTAAAATAGGAATTACCATAATCTATGCTTACTGCATTAATTGTCATTCTTGTTATTGGATTTTCAATAAGGCAAATAGTTCAAATGGGAGGCATAGGAAATCCGAAAGTAAATTTCAGTTGTTGTAATGCAAACTTTTAGTGCTTATTAGAGTTCATAAATGTAATGTACTGTTTCTGTAAATCTTTGGGACTGAATCAGATAATATCCTGTTCAAAAATTCCACACAGGTTCAGAAAAAGTAATTTAGGGTTAATACAGCTTTCTTTACACTATTGAGTGTTCATGTTCTATGTTAAAAATTTTACATTCTATCATTGATTGCCATGGTCATATGAAAAAATTTACTACGTATCTTTGTATATTTTAACCATAAAGTGAATTCTTCAAATACTGCATTTTTCAGAAAACAGTCTGGTTGTAATTATCTTTCCATGGAAACATGCTACATTTTAATCTGTTCACTTTTTCATAAGTAATCAATCTATTGTCTCTTATTTTCTGTATGATAGAAGCATGTATTGGCTCCCATTTTTGTGTAAATATAAGAAGCATTATCGTGAAAGTTATAGTAAAACAAGTATATCTATGTCTCCTACAGATATTCAGTCATACACTTTGTGGAAGAAATAATGTACACTAAAAGATTAACTAAGTTGTTACTACCAGAGACATGTTAAATGTACGTTCATGACTTGGTGAATCAGTTGTCACTATTCTGTCCTGGGTACTGGTGACCTATGTATAATTCATTGCAGTTTAACTATTGTCACATTGACATGTGGAAATAATCTATGAATGTTTTTGTCTTATCTACTTTGATCTAATTTTGTCAAGACAGAAGTAGAGGCTTTTTTTTGTTCTTTGATTTTACCAGAATAAAAACCATGAAACATAAATCTGTCTCCTTCACGTCTCTTCTAGGTTTGTACTTCCCGTTTGCCTCTATTGCTTTAACCTTGATGTGAACCTTTGCTATGGCTGCAGCTCCAGGATCTGAAAATCCTTCTCTCACCACATTGCAGCTCTCCTTATCACTGCCAGGTTCTGCTCTCTGTCTGGGCTGGCACTCCCAACCTGATGTGTCTCCTGATGAGTTGACTTCCTCCAGCCTGAGCTAACCCAGAGAAGTATCCCAAACCCTGCTGTTCCTGGAAATATTCTTGTTTTTTTCTGTTACACACAGTTTTTCTTTTACACACAGCAACATCTCTCATATTCCCTGTTTGACTAATTCTGTTTCTGTCCGGTAGGCATCTGGAGCCTACCTTTATTTTCAAGATACTCTCCCTGTTGTGTCCATTATGTTGGCCACTTTTGTCTCTTCTGTCAGGGCCAGAACACCCCATACAGCTGCAAAAATCTGGACTAAGCATCAATATGTATGCCTCCCCATACACTATCTGGTTTTAAGTGTCAACTGAGAACATATCCTTTCTTCCTTACCTTAATTGCTCTATGCCATTGGTATTTGTTTCTTACTTAGCTCCCTGTATTTTTAATTAAATCTATAAAATAGTCATACAATTCCTTTAAAGAGTCTGTACAAAACTAAACTGTGTTTATGCATTGCTAATTTACACTGCACAGATTTTATAAGCCTATTCCTTTACCATTCATGAGAATACCTACTGTTTATTTAATAATTGCGGCGTTATAAAGTACATATGCTATCTATAAGCAACAGACCTCTTAAAAACCACACAACTACACACCAATTTAGCATATAAAACTTTGATTTTTTTAAGAGTGATTTCACAGAACACGTGCAATAACAAAACCACATGCTTTTCCAGTTTGCCAGTTATTGTTGTTATTTGTTTTCAAACTTTTGAAAAAGTAGGTTTTCGGTGAAAAGAGGAAACTGGTGAATTTTTGTGTGTGTCTTTTTGTTCTCTTATTATGGGAAACTAGCAGGAGATACATCTAAGTGAACAATGTAGACGTTACTGCATGTAAAGTCAATTTCTTGCTTAATGTAGGGAATGGCCAGTCTGTTTTAAGCATGAGCAGATGTTTCTATCTGACCATCTGGCCTTTATTTACTTTATCCAAAATCCTATGCTCCCTCATATATGCAGGGAGAAGAAAGGTGGTAATGATGATATTTTTTTTTGTTGGTTGTGGTAGTAAATCATAATTGTGCTATTTCTTGGTAACAGTTAAAAGGAAGCATCAAAATAAAACCTTGAAAGTAAAGAAAATATTTTTGAAGTGAAGTATGAGAAAAGGATTTCTCCATTCAGCAAATCAGCACATTTGACAGTTCTGATCTGAAGTGTCATGAGCTCATCTCATCTCTATTCTGCACAGAACCTATCACTGAATGCCAATGTGCAGCTGACCTGTAGAAAGAGCATGACTGAATCTTCAGTTATACATAAGCCTTGTATACACTGTCTGCAACGAGGTATGTTTTATTCCTCAGTGACCAGTTTTCATCACCTCTATAATATTTTAATCTATTCAGCCAACATTCTTTTTATCTTGATTAAGCTTGACAAATTGAAAATACTAGGGCGAAGAAAGAAAAATTCAAATAAACACAAGCCTGCTTGATTTGGCTTAAAAGCTCCAGAATACTTTCTTATACTTAAATTTTCATTGACTCTGCAAAGCTATTAATAGTTGAAATTGAGCTGAAATTCTGTTAAAAAAAAAAGTGGTTTTGATATCAACAGGTATTTACAATGATTTTTATGAATTTCAAAAGTTTCAAGAACTGCTACCTTTCCTTACTCTTTACAGTGCAGATTACGCAAATGAAGATCTTTTTTTTTTTTAAGTCATAATATCAATGAGTAGGACTGAGTACTGCCCACAGAGACCATCTTCAAGCCACCCAAAAATCACTTCATGATTTGTGATTTGAATCACGTGCCAATTAATTGATAAATTGAGTAAATATATTATTATTTAATTTTTCTGTTTTGAGATCCAAGTATTTCTGCCTCTCCTTCACAAGCTGAAATTAAATGAGCTTGTGCTGGAGATACCTTTGTGTCAGCAAGTGTCAGTGGAACATAGCTATGGATTCTCCTGTAGCTCACTGACTGAAGTTAACTAAGTAGGTACTTTCACTGCAATTACAAATCTCCTCCTTTATAACTGTGTTATATCAAAAAAAGTTGGTGTACTTTTTTTAATATTAATTTTCTTTAGAAATTGCACTTACCTACTTGAAACCCTTTTATTCTCACATGAATGTTATAATTTTCATCCTTCTGATACACAAAGATCAGCAACCTATCATACAAATTCCTGTAGCAAGCAAACACTTGAAAGTCTTCTACATTTATTGCAGCACATTAGGCTTTCACTGCTTCCATGAGTTGTGTCACACAATTTGTGCTTAATTTTCTTTAATTTACTTTGAGACACAAAATATTAACACTGTCAGCAGGAAGACTCAGACTGGAAGTAAAGTTGGTTGCTACACTAAGAAAGCCAATTTATTTTCTCTATTATATCATTGCGAATCAGGACTAATTATATTGGTTTCAATGGAGAAAGGGGTTGACAGACTTACTGCTACTTCTACAAAGTGAACCATGCACATCTAACAATACAACAGCACAGCTAATTGTTTAACTGTGGTTGAGAGGATGATGGCAGAAAACAGCAATGGTGACTTCCAAGGTTAGAACTACAAATGAATTGTATGCAAACTCCAAATGGCTGAATCTAGGTAATGTAAATGGCTAAAAACATCTGCTCTGACTAAAAAAAAAAAAAAAAAAAGGTTTCAAATATTGCCTGCCTGTCTTAAACAGTACTTAGTGAGAACTGAGAAGTTAGTTCTTCGCATCTTCTTCCCATCTACACATTCTCATCTGGACAGAAAGAGAAATAATCTCTTGATTAAGCTAGGCTTTTATTTATCTGTCATCACTGCTGTATTTGGGTGCAGCATATGCATTACAGAAGACTTCTCTTGAGGTGAGCAAGCAGCTTTTCAAATATCAGAAGGGATGAAACACAAAGAAATTAAAGTCAGAATTATCCTTTTCAAAGGCTCAACATCAGGCACCAGCCATCTGATTATTTCAAAGTACTTGGGATTTTTGGCTAGCTCTTCATCTGCCTAACCATGATCGGCATTTAATTCTGCTGAAATCAGTGGTTTCAGCTCATACATGAAGTAAAATACATGCTCTCAAAGCAAGTATCCAAAGACAAGCCTGTACATTATCAGATTTGAAAACACTGATCTGCATCATCTGCCTGCTGTCAGCTAAGAATTTTGTGGCACCGCAAGCTGTAGAGCAAAGGGTTCCACAACAGCCCAGTTTCTGATGGTTATATTTACCTAAACTAATTGGGACGTTAAGCTCAGTAGTTTCATTCCCCATCTTTCATGTACGCATCTTCCATTTTCTGCAACATATGAAAAAAAGAGATCCTGGACAAAAACAATTTATATATAAATTAAAATATAACATTTGATCTGAAGCAAGCAATGATTCTCTGAGAAAAATGGTGTATGATTATGGAAACAAAGACTATCATAATGCTGTATCATGTTGGGCAGCATTAATTATAGAATTTCCTGACATACCAAGTAATATAATTTATACCAATATCTATACATACGTATCTTATAATTTATCCTGAACTGGGGTATCATACAGTCATTAACCAGTCCTTCAAACCTGAGTTAGTGGACTACAAATGTCACTTGTTCTGCCTCAGAAAAGGAGGAAACATATTGTTTTCCACTGGATTTCACTAATATTCAGTGATATTTTTTTCACATCTTAGCTTCTTGTCTGATGTGATTTTCATCCTTACTTGTACTTAATTCCTCAGCTCTAGCAGCTGTAAGGCAGCTTAGTTCTCCTTCATTGATGAATTACTACTTCAAATTACTTTGTTTTCTTTCACATAAATACTATCAACATTGACATTTGAGTGTTAGACCTCTACCAATAATATTCACTCTGAATTTGAAGGTGTAATTGCAACTACATAAGCAATGTAAAAGACTACTGAGACTCAGCATTGACAACGCACACTCAGTAAAGTATTTTTAAAAAGTTTTTTCCCTTGTTTCCAGTAGCACATGAGATCCCAGTCCAGAACTACCTCTTCAGAAAGACATGAGCTTGCCATATCTCCCAGAGATGGTCTGTTCCTTGAGCAACATGGCTTTGTGCCACCACACAACAGGGATTTTGTAACTGATGTCTGAGACAAAACATAGGAAACTCAATGAACAGGTTCAGAGTGGCTTCGGATGTCTTCTGACCAAGATTTCACAGAATGTGAAGAGAATAAAAAAACATCAAATGTTGTTATATAAACATTTTTTCTTCCTAAATCTGCTGGTTCCCTGATCACCTTTAAGGTGGTGTATCATTAGTTCTGATTGGGTTTTTACTGGCCCTCACTTGCCAGTAGTGACCAAGCAGAGAACTAAATCAATCTTTGTCAGGCCTGTAATTGAGCACTTCCCTAATTTATGAGACAGCTTTACCATTAACAAAAAAATCTTGAGAATTAAATAAAAACAGACCTTCACAAGTGCTGCTGCATTGGTGAATAAAATAAAAACATTGATAAATGTACGCCCCTTTTCCCAGGCTGACTTTGAAAAATTCTGTGTCACAGACCCAGGTCATATACTGACAACAATTAGGAACACTAAAATAAATAGATGGCAATTTTTTGTTATGACAGGCTATGCAAAGTTGGTTTTTCTTGCCAACTAATACAATAGTCTCTGAGTATGAATTACGTTATTAAAGTGTATCTGCTACTTCTAATGTATCTATACTGTTATGCCCCTTTCAGAGCATCATAACTTCTTTGTTTAAAATCTGATTCACTTGAGACCTGATTAAATTTTACACAGAAGGATGGAAATATTTACTTAAGTTTTACTGGAATTGTTTCCATTGTTAAACTAAACCACTTACTCAAAACTCAACTGAACATTTTTCTTTTGGTCTTTCTAATGAAGCTTTGAATGTCTCATCAATTAAGACACTTAAACCAGACCAGATAAATCACTAAAAAATGCAAAAGCCATGACAAGGAGATGGATTGATTACCTAATAGGTGTTTTCTACATCTAAGGGCTGCATCCTTGAAATTTACATTAATGAGAATAGTTCATTGATGTCAATTGTACTGTTTTCATCAAGCTTGTATCAAGCCTTACATTTTATGATTTTATAAAGCTAAAAAACAATATTTTTTTTACTGATTTTTCTGTAGTTCTTCTCCTCCACCTTCTGAATGCATTTGGATTTGGAAAAGTTTTATCTTTTTGACACAACATTTTCAACATCTCTTTGAAGTGAAAATAATGTTTAGAAGGTGCATACTTTAAAGAAATTCCAATGCTGACTCTTTGAGATTTATTATGCTTAATAAAGCAGAAAACTTTTTAATTTTTTTCATTTATGCAAATACACACACATATACTACCTAGAATATTGACAGTTTATATACTTCTGTTGACTATGTAAACGTGTTGGATAAATCGACATTAAGACTAACATTATCTCAATCAAACCGAATCTAGTGTTTTGAAACACCATAGAAATTGAGAAAAAAATAATACATCATAAACGTTGTACAAACAATAAAAAATGTAAATAGGAGTTCAGTGTTTGGTTTTTTTTCTCTCCCTGATAACAGATTTAAAATTTGAAATGGTTAAACCCTTACCATTACAGTTATTAAATATAGGCATTTTTTTTCCATTTTTAATTTTTTGATACTTCAAAAATATGGTGAGCACTTGATAATGATGTGGGTACATAACCACAAGCACAACAGAACATGTATGTATGCTAGTGGAGCAGGGAAAAGGGATAGAAAAATATCTAAAGAAAGCTCTTAATCCAAAACACTAATGGAGGTAGAGGAGTTAATATCAACATTTGGTGTTCAAGAGAGAGCACCGTAGCATTCTAGTGGATATTCATCTACTTGAAGTATTGTTTACATACACTGAAAAAAATCTTTACAACTCAGACTGTCAGTTGTAAGCAAGTAGCATCAAGCTGTCTAAAGTCAAGCCTAAAACAGAAGTCCTACCCTGTAATCCTCACAATTCAGGGACAGAAATTAATCTAATAATACTCATACTGCTATAAAAAATGTTGGGAATTTGGTCTGTGTTCTATATGTAATGTACTTCATTAGAAGGCATCTCAATGCTCCAATTCTCTCTGCAATTGAGACTTGCTCTCTCTTTCAGGTGAAAGACAGTTGGGATCAACGGCTCTTCTTCCCATATTTTGAGTCCTCTTCATACTCACTAGAGGAATAACAAAGGCAGTAGACCAAACTCACACCTTCTGGTTGTGGCTCAGTGTTGTAGTCTTACTTCTTTGGTCCCCAGACCCCATGCAGTCAGCTGCACTCTCATGCCTGCTGCCGTTGTTCTCACTCTTCTAGGGGAAAGTGAAGGAAACAGAGCCAGAAGGAAAGAGAACAAATGCAAAGAGGTCCAAAATCTCTTAGTGCCAAACCAATATCTCCTTTAACAGTGGCCAGTGAATAAAACTTTTGTATCACCACTGTTTGGACACTGTAGATTCAACCTCTTTTGCCTCAGTTGCACCCGTCTGTACTAGGTCAAGGTTTTACTTTCAGCATCCCCAGTCAACGATCTAAGTATCTTTTCAGTTGCAAATCTCTAGTGACCATAATAGTGGTCCTGGGCTGTAGTCCCTAGACCAGGATTACTTTAACATCCTGCAGCCAGCAATAGTAGTGGTTCTTGTGTCCCTTCAGACATAACGAAACTTTTTTCTGCATCCTTTGAACGTCCTAAACTATTATGACCTCCTCTGCTGTCCATGGCTCACATACTGAGGCAGTGGTTTGGACCATTTTCTGATAACTGGAACAAACTTTTATCCCTGACTTAGTAACTTATTGGCTCATTCAGAACAGGACAGTGTGTTTTTCCGTGGTTTACTCCCTTGACCAAAGAATAAATCTGGAATTTGACTAGTTCTGCTGATCAGAATAAAGAGGTTCAATAAGGCAACATATAGGTAAGGATTATAAAACATATTAAAAAGACACAATTCTCTACTGATCGTTACTAGAGATTATTCTTTAGCTCTGACATCTCTGATTCCATCTTACTGATCATTTGATTGGTTTCAGTTTAGATTATAACCTTCTGAAGGTGTCATGTTTAATTTTAATACTTAATTCACCTCTCCCTCAGTGGATTATATGATGTCATTTAGTAATCACAGAGTCACAGAATCATAAAATCACAGAATGGTTAAAGCTGGAAGGAACGTCTACAGAGGTTGTTAGAATCCACCCCACACAGAGAAGGTTGCCCAGGAACATGTCTAATTGGGTTTTAAATATCTCCACATACAGAAGTTCCACAACCTCCCTGGAAAACCTGTTCCAATGTTTGGCCATCCTCACAGTAAAAATGTGGTTTGTGTTCAGCTGGAATGTCACATTTTTAATTTATTCCCATTGCCTTTTGTCTTCTCAGTGGGTTTTGCTGAGAAGAGTCTGTTTCCTTATTCTTCACTCCTTCCAATCAAGTGTTTATACATATTGATAGCACCTCCCTGAGCCATCTCTGTTTCAGGCTGAATAGTCCCAGCTCTCCCAGCATCTCCTGACATGAAAGATACTCCTGTCTCTTGTGGCCCAGTGCTGGACTTACTCCTGTGAGTCCACATCTTTCTCGTACTGGGGAGCCCAGTACTTACAGAAGGGATTGGTGATCTCATTCAAGCAAACTGTGGACTGAAAAAAATTATTCATACATTGCATGAGGCATTTTCATTGGCATTGCATCGTAACTGTTTGTCCTTTGGATATGATACTGTGTCAAAAGAATCATCACACTTTTATCATAATGTTTTATGAATGCTTTATGCGATGGAGATTTTTTTCTCTTTGAAATTCTTAAAGAAGATACATTTTGTAAACATTTACATTTCTAACAAAATATTTCAGCTTACAATCTGTCAGTTTTAGAGAGTAAAAAGAAAGAATTAAAATCTTTCCATATTCTAACAGTATCTTCATACCTATATGCACACCATAATTACCCTTAACAGCTTTAACTGACTTATGTTTTTAATAATGTATAATTTTTATACAGACTGACAATGTCTATGCCAAGTTCTAGCCTGATACAGATTAAAACAGCTAAGGTATAAACCCCTGAAAAATGGGGTTTATAATGGAAATGGCAACTGACCCTTAACTGTAGCAGTGCTACCGGATGCTGCTATAATAAGCTTCCCTAGATGCCATGGTGTAAATGTATTAGCTGTACTAAGAGACCCACTCCTGGTATAATTATGTTAGGAACCAATAAGACAGCTCAGAAATCAATATGCTAAGACAGATAGAGTAAAGGACCATGGCCAGCAAACTGGGAATAGATTAGTCTGGCAGGTCCCTAGCTGAGCCATGGAGAAGGGGATATCTCTGCTGTTGTAAGAAAGCCATTAATTGTAAATTTTCCTGAACAAGGAACTTGAAGGGAGAGCTTAGGCTGTTGTTCATACCACTCAGCGTAGGCTGCAACTATTATTGATCAACAGTTAAGCTTTTTATTCTGATTTCAAAAACCAACAGTGAAAAAAAATCTGAATGTGGAAGAAGAGGGTGCTTCTTTTATTTTGTTTTATTTCTTAAAGACACAGCCTTACCCATTCAACATTTGCTTTTCCATTTTAATTTGGTTTAATCATTTTAAAAATAATGGGACACTAAAATTTGCCAGGTTTCCTTTTCCCAAAGCAGCTAGCCCTGTAGAACTCCACTAATTATCTAGTCAATAAAATTCTACAAGTGTGATATGATTGGTATAATATGATAAAAATAGACACTGCTCTTAACAGCACTTTTAAAGAGTTCAATCAAATTAACCTGTGCCATTAAATACTATCGCGGTCTGTAATAATTAAAGCTATGACAATGAGAATTTTGCTGCTGCTAATTTTAACTAATTTCAGTTGATTTTTCTACGGCTTTTTTTTTTTACATAAGAGAGTAATTTGCTTAATAAACAGAAACACAGCATAATTCAGTGACAGTTCTAGGGGAAAAAAAAATAGAAGAAATGGAAAGGAAACAAAGGACAACCTTTTGTGGTTACAGTACGGCACATCTGCTCATGTCCAATCAAAGTTTCAAAAGCGTAGTAGTAAACAAAAGCAGCCATCAAGCAGGGACAAAGTCAGAGACATAAGTGGTTTGAATGAGTGTGCAATTTCTGCCCATATGACCATCCTGACACAATTGCTCTAATTTTCTTTCCAGAAATGACTGATAAAAGATTTAGGTAATTGCTATGGAGACAGACTTCCTTCCATCACAGAGTATCTTGAATAATACAGCCTCAGGGTCATAAGATGGAGTGTCAGTTTCTACGGAGTCCTAAATTAATACTTGTCCATGTTTCAGCTATACTTCCTGTACATCTAATGAAGTGAATGTAATTTATTTTGACAACGTATTGAAAATCACTTGATCAAATGACTATTCTGTAATGAACACAAAACACCATATAGCCTTGAAAACTATACCTAAAAAAGACATAAATACACATCAATTTTTCAAAGCACATATTCCTCTCCTCCTGTAAATGTTGCATGTGTTCAACATAAGATAAAATAAAATAGTTTCTAAAAGCTCAGTGACTCATGTGATTGTTAAAAAAAGAGCTTTCTGTGATGTCTCAGTTTGACCTGTGTCCATTCAGCTGCTGACCTTGTCTCCTGTAATCAAAGTTAATTTATCTAGGTGATCTCTGTTCTCCCAAGTACCGAGTAGTAGTCTGAAAGATATTTGGAAATCTTCCTCAAATGCTAATGGTTAGTAAGAAGTTTTAAAAGTACTATAGGTCAGTTCCAGTGCAAAATAAAGTCCATGCATGAACATTCCATTTTGAGGTAAATCTTACACACTCTCCCACCAGCAAAATTTCATAGCTTCAGACCACTTCAGGCGTCTGTCTGGAGTGCTATGACATGTTCAACAGCTAATGAAATCATGTGGGTGCAAAAGAAACGTACCTACACAGCTGTCATATATTGTTCACAATTATAGAAGCTATCAAAAAGCCACAATTCATGCCATTTCTAATGACAAATATTCCTTCTGTAGGATTGTGAGTGCTTTATAACATTTACATTTTAAAGTATATGATTTTTTTAAGGGCAAACAAAATCATTTTCAAACACAAAGCATGGAATAAAAATGTTGATCATTATTTCCTTTCCCAACTCTTTTAGAGGAAATATAGCTGTTTTCAAGATGCATTAAGAAAAATAGAGTATCTGAAATGCACATGAAGCGACTGAAGATGTTTTGAAAACTAAGTAAACCTGTCATGAGCTTGCCAAGGCTGCCAATGTAAAGGCAAACAGCTGTACAATGGCAGCAGAGAGGCACTGGGTTGTGTTTAAATACAGTCAGGCAGAAGCCAGTGGATAATGCTCAGTAATGGGTTAATCAATACTTATTATGGTTTTATTGGTTCACTAAAGAGAGAACAGAACCTAGTGAGCACAGAGTCGAAAAATCACTGCATCTGATCTAGATAACATCTTCTCTCCCTTAGGGATATCCCTATTCAAGAATCCAATTTACCATGCCTGATTGACAAGGATTGGATCCTAGGGAATCACATAACTCTTTTTAGGACCCAATAAAATCCTAATGGATTTGTCTGACCGGTCAGGAGATTCAAGTTTTACTAAACTGAGGGGCTTTGTTGCAATTAGCCTGTATTCTACTTGCAGTTGAAAAACTAAGCTATTAGGAGTCATTGCTTGCTAAAATGCTGGAGTCATGCTGGGCTGTGAATGTCAGATAGAGTTACCTTTCTTTGCAAAAGGAGTTTCTTACAATGGATCACAAAATTCAGAAAGTTTAATGTTAAAATGCATTAAATTGGTGACCTAAATGATGAAAAAAAAAAGTCTCTCAGGTTAAGGGCAATATTTTTGTTTTTCTTTTTGCATCTTCTACTATTAGAAAGATACTATATGGCAGATTTCAGTCTTTGAAATATGTTTTCAAGAATAAATGCATTATTTACACTAGTATATGTAGCACTGCTTAAAAAAAAAAAACAAAAACAAAAACAAAACCACAACAACAAACTGTTAGTCATGGTGGAAAACTATTTGCTAGTGTTTCAGGTTTCTTGATATTATATTTTCTCTTGATTTATTCCTGTGCATATTTATATTAAAATGAAGATTGGTTCAAAAGATAGTGTCTGTTTGTTTGACTCAGAGCCTTAGTCTGCCATGCAGTAGTGTCAAGGGCATAAGCTTTGCAGACTGAAATGTCATGGCAGCCTATTCCTGGCCTGGAAAAATAGCAGGAATGCCCTAGACTAGATCCTAAATGTTGAGCATCATGGTCTTGGATTAATGATCTAACATATACCAGACCATGTTTCACCCGCACGTCTCAAGCCTAGCGATTCTTTTGTATCACGATTGAAATAACTTACATTTTCTGAACAGCAAGTTTACATGGACAGTAACTGTCACATCAGCTGACTCTGTTACAAAGGTACATACTAATTTGTCTCTCACATAAGAAAAATAGAGCTGTTTAATACATTATTTTGTGATTAGGTTCATACAGGACTATTTGCGGAAATTCAGAAGCTGTTACTTTCTGGTTTGCAGTATTTATGTGTTGAAAAAGTGTTGTATCACTGAATAGATGATCCTCCTTTTTGTTGTAGCTCTTGATTGGTTTAGAAATTAGCATAAAGGCAGAAACAGTTAGGAAACAAAATTAAAAAGAAGCAACAGGGACATATTAAAGCAGTATAAATTTTGATCTACAAATCTTTTCCTTTGGAAGGAAAGAATGAAGAAATAACAGCAACACTGCTTTTCAGATTTTCTTCCCTCTTATCCCTTCAAGATCCTAGAGCTTGCCAAGAATATTGATACAAATCTGGGAAACATTCAATGATCTGCTTCGGACTAATGTCATACACACTCTGCATCCTTCTTATCTCCCAACAACACTGAAATAATTGGAGCAAGAGCTCTAGAAAAAGAGAAAAACTTTAGGTTATATTATGCTTTGCTGTGACTCAGTGGAATAAAGAATAAAGCTCCTCTGAGGTCTGGTTTGCAGCTTTCAAACATCTTTCTTTAGATATCCCAATCTTTGCTTCATCTGTTTTATGAACACTGGAACTTTTTTTGAAGTTCAGATATTTAAATGCCTGGTATCACTCTCTTATAGTCACATATACCTAAACATCTAATAAAAATTCCTAAGGAATTTCTTCAGAAAATACTCCTTACCCACAGATCAGCTATTTTTCCGGTCATAGTGACTGATTTTATGGAAATTTACTGCTCAAGGAAAGTACATATTGGACACCATTAGAGCCTCAAGTATTTTATTTATTTAAAGGAAAACAAAAGTGTGGTTAATGGAAAGTCAGTTATCCCATATCATCCCTCTATTGTGCCTTGTTTTATGGTAGGCTTTCAATCTTTTATAGTGTGGAACATATTTTAATAGACAGATTATTTAGGTTGTGTCTTACCTCTCTGAAATCACAGTCACATAGACCACTTCCCTTCTTTTTGATTGCCTGACAGTTCTCTGGTAACTAGACTAATCTCTTCTAGCGACAATTTATGTTATGGAAGTATGCAGGTCAAAATTTTCAAAAGTGAATATTGGCTTGGAATGCTAAGCTTGAAACACAGAAGCAGCCTTCCTTTTTAGAAGAGAGGTAACCGTCTTCTTCAGAAAATCATCACATTTCTTACAGATTATAATGTTTATGTGAGTTATAGCCAGACCTCTTTAGAAATTCTTTTTCAGTTTCCCCATTGAAACAAAACTGCAGTTTTCACTTGAATTTCAACTTTTAAAGTGCTTCATTTAGTTCCCAAAAACCATATTGCAATGCAACAGTGAACATGACTATAACGTTATTTAATTTCTCATTGAAAAATGTCTCTGGTTTCAGCATGCTCAGCCCTTTCAGTGTGGAGGTGTGATTGTCAGACATGTTGTAGCCAAGTTGTTCCAATTAACTGCACCAATTAGAACTCAAAGAGGTTCCAAACAAAATCCAAGTATTTGAATTGGACTCCCAAAACATAGTTCCATAGTATATGTAGTCTCTTGGATACTGGGTCTACTCCATAGTCCCTAAAATCAGTCTTATTTTCCATGGGTGCCAAATACTAAGATATGTTAATTCGGACACTTAACCTTGAATTTCATTGCTTTCCTTAACAGCAACATTTCCTAACATTATTGAAATGTAACTTTCTACTTGTGACTATGAATTAACTGCCTTCTTTTCTTGTTTTCTGATATGAACATGGTATGTATACTAACTATGCATTCTCAGGATATCTACTTCAATTAGCATTTGAAAATTATTTCAAAGAAATCTAAAGTTTCAGCCAAAAGTGAGCTGTTTACTCTTGTTTTCTATGATCGCTCTGTTCCTGTTTAAAATTTATGTTTACTCAGACACATTTAAAAGATCATTTTTATTTTGCTTTTCATCACCAGCTGAAATGGAAAACAGAAGTGCTAAACTTACTGGTTGCAAGCCAAATTGTAGACAAACACATACACTGTACATTACACACATAATTTTATACACATATCTATATGCATACATATATATTATACATGTATGATTGTTTTGGTTTTGTCTGTTGTTGGTGATAGTTTTTGGTGGTGGTGGTTTTGGGTTTGGTTTGTTTGTTTGGCATATATTTAACGCAGTATAGGATCTTGCTAACAGAAGCAAAACAAATGCAGAAGACATTATGCCCTATGAAGTATCCTGCTATGTTATTTTATTGATCCATTTATTTTTGTTTGATTTCTTTAAAGACTGTTAGTACAAAGAGGCTATGGACTTTAAAACTGTGGCATAGATTTTGTTGTCTTCTACATGAAGATTTCGTCTCACTTTGTCATAGTAATAAATAATATGTTCATTTAACAGTAATTTAAAAAAAAAAAAAATTCTGCCTTTTAAACTTAAGCTGCCGTGTCTACTTTGGGTGCCTTTACCTGCCAAATAAATGGTATTAAGAAAAAATACACATCAATGTTGCAGAGAAGAAAGTTCAGTTTAGGCCTTTTTTCTCATGCCAAAGCACAGGTGCTTCAGATACTCCTAATTATAGCGGTAATTAAAGTTATTACCTTACCTGTTCATTCAAGGGCACAAGGACTTCTAATGGGAACAAATCAAGATATAAAGATTTGCTGTCAATTAGGCTTGAAGGCTTGAGGAGATAATAAAGGAGGTTTGGAGTAGGGTTTCAGTTCTGCACAATAACAAAAATAGTAATTCAGCACCTCTTACTTTTCCTGGAACCATCCCAACAGTTCAGGAGAAGAAAGACAAGAAGATTACCTGGGTAACATGATCTTAAGGATACTAGAGAATAATGGTGTTCTCCTGTAGCCACATCTATGGCAGAGCCTGCTGCCAACAGAATATGGGACCAGTACAAATACAAGCCCGTCAACCTGAGAACAACAAATCTGTTCAGCTTCTTGTCACAGATACTGTCAATATAATGCAGGCCGCAGAAGGACAGTTGAAATGTGACTCTGCTGTGGGCAGTGCAGTTGTGAGTCCTTGTCTTAGCAAAATGCCATGACATGACTAGTGCTACTTTCACAGAGATATAATTTAGGACTGACAATGCATTGAAAATATCCTTCTGCTACATGTTTTCTTAGACAGTGTGCTTCCATTAAAGTAAGGAAAGATGAACTATGGCAACTATAGGGAAAGATACGTGATTTACTGAGCTTCTGTAGTTGTTCTATCATTAGTCCTATCATTTTGAACCTAGCAGGTTCATAACTGCACATAACTCAGGACAGACAAATACAGAGCTTGTTTGTATATTACCAACCAACTGAAAATATCAAATGTGCATCATTTAATGAATTAGATTAGTCACACATTTTAAATATTCTGTTCTTGTTGTCTGATTTCATTATGTATATTTTAAAGCAAATTATTAAGACTGTTACTTGATAAGCTGGAAGATAGTGTATTTCAGTTTTAGCCCTTATATCTTGTTTCTCTGGGGCTGGTACTTCTGAATATTAATGAAAACACAGAACCTCTTCTAAAAAGTAACTGTGCCTAACAGGTAAAAATTAAATGACAGAAAGGAAATAGTTATATTTTTCTTTTTGATCTGATAGGTGCAGGTCTGCAAAGAAAAGAAAAGATTAAATCAAGATAACAGTCTCTCTTCCATTGCATGTGTCCTGCAAATAAAGAAATGGCTTTTATATGTTAAGGCAGTGGGAATGTACAGGAGAAGGCTCATGATTCCTGGTTAAAATCTGTTTACACCAAAGTGAAATACCAGTATGCTGTTGATTAGAGCCAGGACTAAAACATGGGATTTCTTCACTTTTACAAAAAGTCTGTGTTGTTTGTGTTTTTTTTTTTTTTTCCAAGAAAAATTGGGATATATGTCAAAGTTTTATAACTAGGTGCTTCACAAGCTACACATTTATTATGTAGTCAGGGGGAAGTGGTTGCAGTGGCCAAACCATCCTGCAGTACTAAGTTCCTATGACTTCCAGTCCTATGTTTATTTTTCCAGCTCATGATATCTCTCAAGAAGCCATCAGGAAACAAATGAGGTCTGGAAGTTAATTTAAAGCCAGGACCTTGCAAACAGATCCATTCACACATGTCCCATTGATCTCATTAATTTTGCAAGATGGAGAATTCAAGCCCAAAGGGTTAAGTTAATTCTGTATAGGGTCTTTGAGGAAGCTCTCCAAGATTAGGGGAGGTGTGAAATAGGTTTCTTCCTTCAATATGATGAAGCTCTTCTGATGTTGTCTGGGTCAAACTAAAGAAGATTAGAACCTCAGGGAAAATTTTAGGAAAGCGTTTGATTTACAGATAATTCTCCTTATCTTTTATTTATTTTCTCTTTTCCTGCCACTCTGCTCTTTTGTTAAAAGAAGCATCAGCAAAACCGTAGACTGTTTTGTAGTTTCCTACTGATTACTCTCTACCCAATGTCCTATCCTAATCCTCTATATAGTTATTATAGAAATTGCTGAGGTTATAAAACAAGGTTATGATTTTAGTGGTTAAACAAGCAGTAGGAAAAAATGGTCATTAGCTAAATATGTAACTCTTGTGGGATTTATAATTTGTTCATGGACCAATAATTTCTCCTTTTAAAGTCAAGAGGTTTCAAATAAATACAGTCAAACTTGCAACATTGGCTCTAGGACAAACAATATTGCAAAGTCTTCCCATCGAATCGTTGATTTTTATTCCAATTTCCATAGCGACATAGACCCAGCTCTTCTGAAGTGACAAAGAAATGTTAGTGGACTTTTCACATTGTTAAAAATAAAAAAAATTCTCCACTGTGAGGTGAGGTAGCAAAGACCTACTAAGAGAAACCCTGAAACTCGGTAAACATGTAGGCAGCTAAATACAAACTTCCTACTTTAAGTAGTTTATCTAGCTGAAAGCCTAAAATACAAATACTCAAACACAAAAGTAGACATCACTCCGTTTACTGTGAAGTCCACTTTAAGTCCATTTAATGTCAAGACCACTTCTTCAGGAATTGTCCGTAGTCAGGTGATAGCAAGCACAAGGCATGAAATGGTTGATCTCAAATCACATCTGTGATGGAGGTAAGCATGACACAATTTTGTCCCCTTGTAATTCTCTGACTTAAAAGGCCTTCAGTCTGGCTCCTGCTCCCTCAGCCATTAGTGTGTGTGCGTATAATATTTTGCATTAGACTGTTTTTTTGTTTAAAATACAAGCAGTAGGAAGTTTCCAACTCTGTTAGAATAAGGGTGGGATAAAATTCAAGACTGCTACTTCTTGGACAAGTAACCTTCTTTGTGTAATTTAAAACATTCTAAGCTGAAGAATGAACTTCAAAATGACCAGCTCCCTTCTGGGATCTCCTGAAGGTGCCCAGCAGCTCAGCTAAGCTTCCTTGGCATACATTGCACCATAACATCAGCACAGAGGGAGCCACAGGCTGAACAAAGGCACAGCTGGAGAATTTTAGCTTCTTCTAGAGTCAGAATTAGGCTTTCTGTGACATTTACTTTCTTTCTATGACTGATTTCCTCCAGGTAGGGATCTATCACTGTTTATTTCAGAGTGAGATCTTCCACACACCATAAGGCACTAACATTCTCAAAGTAGGAGTAGAAAACAGAATATATATGATATTTCAGAGAGAATTGCTTCTGAATACCTCATCTTTCTGTTGCTAGTTACTGAGTCAAAAAACTCCCTATGAAGGCAATAACAGGCACTTGCATGAGTAATGACCAAATCTGGACTATGTACTAGAGCCATATATAGCTCATCTTTTTCTTTTTTTTTCTTTTTTCTAAATATTTTTTTTTCCCAAGAAGGTTCTTCTTTCCCCCCTCTCTTAACTATATTTTTCTAACTATACTCTCTTCACTATACTTCTCTTTTTCTTTATCACTATATTATTCCCTTTTTTATATGTACAACAAACCTCAGAGTATTCCTAATAACTCAATCAGCTGAAAGCATTTAAGAAATCCTTTGCATTGTGCAGTATCAGTCTTGTGACAAAAACCATAACACTGTTATTACTGATGAAGTTAGCAAAAATAAATATATATACTCTCTAAATTTTCTCACTTTGCGTGAAGTCCTTTTTCCAAGGTGATTGTTCTTGTTCAATAACAGTCTTCTCAGATAAACTTGCCTTCATTTGTTAATTAGAGTCAATGAATGCCATTCTTTCTAGATAAAATCTCTCTTTGTGAAAAGACTGAATTATTGGCACAATATACCCCCTTGATGACACATATTCCACCTTAAGTGCCACAAGAAGAGAGTGGAGGATAGTAAGACATGAAGTCCAGGGGTACTCACAGCAGACATCATGACAAATTGTGTAACATCAAGCACCTGAGAAACCCATGATGATTGTTCAGAGTGTCAAAATATCTGTAGACTGTAACAGGAAAGTGCTGCCTGCTTTCTCACTTTGTTTTTTAAATATTCCCTGCACTCTTTGAAGGCAGTCCCATGACAGCAGACAACAAACTGAACTTCAAAGAAATAATGGATTCTGACATAGTGCATGATATTTTTCACTTTTCTTGAATTTTCACTCTCCAGATTTACACTTTCCTGGAGCAAGAAGCAATCTGCCAAAAGGGCACAACTGAACTGGTCAGCAACTGGGGCTATGATTCTCTTTGTTGCAGAACTGAAAGCGATAAATATTATGCGCTTTTTCACTTTAAAAGTACTCTTGATTTGTGCATGCAAAGGTACAAGGGGCAAATAGAGAGTACCTTTCCCACATGTTTCTTTTTCTAGCTGGCTTATAGGTGAGGGAGCATTTTTGTTACCATCATGATCTAGACTTTTTTTTTCCTTAGTTAGCCTGATTTTCTTTTTCCAATAAACAAACAAGTGTACACTGACCATAAGAAATAGTGCATTTAAAATCAACATAGGGAAAATAGGCAGTCAGACTAAACCTCACATTGCAAAGACAGCTCTCTAGGAAATGTAGGCCATTATATCATGTTCTTCTACTGCAGTAGATCAGGGATTAAAGATCAATATAAGCAGCTTTGACGCTTCAAAGTCATTTGCCTAAACACATACTATAGATACAGGACAAGAATGGAGTTTGTCATATACACCTCTCTCCTAGAGAGAAGCTTAAAGTGCCCTCTTACACAGTGCAATTTACTCTGAGTGCAGATTGCATTACAAAAGGGTGAATGGCCTCTACAAGGCAGCTATTCCCACTCCTTTGCAGATGCATGGGGAGTGAGTAATGTCTGGCTATGACCCTTGCCCCGACATACTGACCAGCACAGCCTGGCTGGTGCAGAGAGAAGAAATCATCTGTACCAGGTAAAAGGCTAATGCAGTTTATTTTCTTCCTGGAGCAAGGGGTAATCAGGGACTATATTGTGACTCTCTGAGTCATGGTTCAGTCCCTGATCTCCCGAGACAGGCAGGGAACAACTGCTAGGGATAATTCAGCGGTGTGCCCCATGAAAACAAGATGTTAAATATAGAACTGAACGTTACATTTTAAAGAGAAGAAAAAGTATTGAAAAATGTGCAGAAGACACATGCTAAGTGATGCAGCCAATTTTCTTTTGGGTGACATTTCTCCCTTTGTAACTATACCACGTTCTGCCTTGCCCATGTTCTTGCAGTATCTCAGACTAGTATCACAGACACTCTGATAATTTCTACAACTACATTGACTGTAACATTCAGTAATTATTTTTCTACTTAAATTTTCCACATTGAAAAGAAAAAGCCCAGGTTTGTCCATTTTAAATATATTTATTTTATCTTATTCCTCATAAGATAAAGAGTTTTTATACAAGAGGTATTTATCCAACATTACCTTCAGTTACAGTGACTTTGTTAACATGGCTCTGTTTATGAAGAATTACAAGATTTGAGTTGAGATGTTCTTTAAAATTTTAAATAATATGCTTTTCCAGTTCTCTATATTGTTGAAAAATATTTTTGTTTGTGTTACTGATTTATTTCAAATTTTATAACAAACCTCTGCACATGTTGATTTTCAGCCATCAGTATGTACAAACTAATTAACTGATTTTAGGGTTTTTTTCCATGTTGTGGGACCTAGAATCATCACTTAAAGTGCTTCTGGAGTGACATCTTGGACAAGAGATACAAATCTCGATATATAGATTTTTCTATATCCTCCTGCAAATGTTCCTGAATGCAAATTATTATTCACTAGACTTTTTCTAGTGCACTTAATGAGACTGCTTGGAGAAGTGTAGATTACTTGTTTGATAAGCCTATTGCAAGATCTGGCCAATATACATGAGGCAATATTACATCAAACAGTGGAGATTCTATGTGAGATAGGCATATCTCTGTTCCCCTCAGGGTAATGATCATTCAAGGGTGTGCCTAATGCATCCTGGTACTTCTATTTTTTGCACTCTGAAAAAGTATAGAGAGATTTAGTAAGTATACAGCAGCAGGCCTGCTTTTACTGTTGTTGATTAGAGATCAGGCAGACAGTTTCCTGCTCTGACATCACTTTATTGCAGTTTTCAAACAGACACTTCACACTTTGTGTGAACAACAACCATAATTTCTGTCACAATTCGTTAAGATCCAACCAACCCTCCTAAGGGTACTGATGAAACTTCAGCAGTTAATATTCAAAACATGAAAATCTAGGCTTGGATTCTAATTTGCTACTGATGCAATATTAAAGTAATATATGTATAAAATATTAATGCTGTATTTGTTCTGAATTTATTTTATTCAATTTTTTACACACAGATAAAACCCTTGCGGCCTTAAAACAACATGTCTCATTTTCAAGGATGTCCTGGGGGGCAAACAGACAAGGAATATACACACAGCTTGGTAACCTGAACAATAGTGTGGTGGAGGAACTGTGCTGAAAGATATACTCTTTCATGAGAAATAAGGGTTTTGCTGATAAAAATAAAAATGTCATCTTATCTGTTTGACCAGTTGATAGGATATAATTTCTAATACTACACCCTTGAACCCATCTGTAGAAGAAGAAGCCTGGAGAAAACTTGGAGATAAGGTCCTTCACTTATTCTATCTGTATCAAGAAAAACTCAGATTTACTTTTCTGACAGAGCCTCCTTTTTCAGTAATCAGCTTAAGTCATGCATATGAAGTTTTGTACATGTTAATTGTTCTAATTTTGTGGTAATTCTGGCTTCTTCTCCAATGTTGTGCAATTCTGAAGGTTTAAAACTAAACAACTCAAACTCTTATACTCAGAATTAGACCGATTAACAGTGTATTTATACAGTTCAGAAAATGTTAAGTTCTTACAAGCATAATTTTTAAATTTTATCCTCACCAATAAGCAGATAGAATATGCTGTGCCATACTTGACTATTGGACATCATGCCCTGTCCCACTGAACTTTAACAGTTATTTAGAGATTTGGAGAGAAACAAGGAACTTTTTGTCTATCTCTATGTCTAGTGTTCAGCTACACTCAATAGCTGCAATCAGGAAAGTTTCTAACTATCAGTACAGTGAGGTCTGGAACAGGAGTGGTGACAAAAATAATGAACTGCATTTTAAATTTAATTTAATAAGGTTGTGAAAAAGATTATATGATGTGGCTTCCTGGAATACCAGAGGCCTGAAATTGATGATCTCAGCTATACCTCCCAGATCCATGTTCCTAAATTTAAAAGGCTTTTTGCCTTTAATATTTGAATTGTTAAGCTGTGTAAGAATCCTAATGTTACTTCTTTTTCTTGAATTCTTTATTTTCCTAAGTCAGGGGACTATATTCTGATTTGTAGACACACCACCATTATGTGGGTTATAAAATGATCCAGTTATAAAAGGTACTTTTATAATGCATGAAAGAAACACTGTAATCTGCTCATATTCCAAACTAAACATGACAAAAAATACCTGGCAAGCTACTTGGGTATGAAGATTCAAATTCTGCCCAAAATATCCAAAGTCACAGAGTAAGAAAGAAAACAGATGTGTTATAGACACCCTTCATCATTTTGAAAATCAATTAACTAATTTTTGTACTAATTGTTACCAATCCATCAGTTCCTGATGTATCTAAGATATAGCATTAACGTTCTGAATGTTCTAAGCAAATTTTCTTCCATTTGCAGTACAAATACATAGGTGGCTTATTTGAAATTCTTTAGGATATGGAGGTACCTTGATCTTTTTACCCTCAGGATATTAATAGTAACAGTATTCATTGCAGCTAAAGGTTACTCTTAGCTTCTCCTATATTTGCACCTTTTTTTTTGAGAGCAAGATAGCAGCCAATGGAAACATGCAAGTGGCAGATTTCATGTCCTGCTTTGCCTCAAAGCTTCCTTCATGGAGAAAAATGGTAACTTTCAGATGAAGATTGTCTGACAGATTCTGAATATGCATTATGTACTAGAACACACTAAGTCTGAATCGTAAACAAGGGAAGAAAAAGAAAGGACGTAGGTCTGGACCTAACTGGAAACCAGTCATGTCAAGATTGCTATCATAAGGAAGTAGAGAATGAACAAATAAAATAAGAGGATACTCAGGTTTAGCATAAAAACTGTCCTATGTAAGCAAAGTTGGATCTTGCGCATGAAATAAAATAATAAATATGAACAGTTATTTAGCCATTTGAATTAAAGGAGAACAAAATACAATAGTGATACTGAATCTATATTGAAAAAAAAATACATATCTGTCCTACAAACTAAATTAACATCTTGTTAATCTTGTTTTCAATGTGTGTGTCAATGCTGAATGAGAAAAAAAGATGACAGGATCACTAGTGAAGTAAGAAAACTCAGAAGAAATTTCAAGCACCTGAAGCAGAAGTAAAGCTCTAGCAGTTTAATAAACTAAGATCAAATCACATTGCATGATGTCATCGTAAAACCTCAAAGAGCTACCATACGAAATTGCAAGATCTTGATTTAAATCTTTTAAGTAAATCCATCAAGTCACAATTATGCCATTTTAAAACAAAATGAAAAATGTAATTTCTTAATTTGAGAAAGGGCAATGAAAATGCTCAAGACACTGTTAAAAAGCACCCCTGATTTGATTCCCATTTTATGCAAGGCATTAGAATGAAATACACAAAGGGAAGGAACTTAAACAGCAAGACTTAAAACTACAAAGCTCCTCACAGAGTTCATGCCATTATGTGGCTATGTATCACTGCTGCATTTGGAAGCCATAATAACTCATTCACATGGAATTAACCTGAGTAGTTGTGTTGTGTTGACCTTGACTGGCTGCTGGATGCCCACCCAGATACTCTCTTGCTCCCCCTCTTCAAGAGAGCAGGGAGGAGAAAATAAGATGGAAAAACTCATGCATCAAGATAGGATGAACAGTTATTAATTGCTGTCATTGTCAAAACACACCCGACTTGTGGAAAATTAATATAATTTATTGCTAATTAAAAATAGAATTGGTTGGTGGGGAACAAAGATAAAACTAAAAACACCTTCCACATCCCACTCCTGTCTTACCAGGCTCAACTTCATTCTTTCATTCTCAACTCTTCAACCTTCTCCCCACTTACTCCAAGCGATGCAGGTAGTATGGAGAATGGGGGTTGTGGTCAGTTCATAACAATTTCTCTCTGCCAATGACTTGCTCTGCAAAGCCAGTACAATGGTTTGTGTGTGCCTTAAAAAACATATAAAGTTCTTACAACTACTCTAATTTAGCCATGTGGAGTGACATACATATATTTAGTTCTATGTAATGTCATAAGCATATACTCAGTTTGTATCTTCCAGGAAAAGGTACTCATTAAAACAATGTGCATTTGATATAAATAATACATTCTTCAATAACTAGTTATTCCAAAGACTTCTTAGGTTTTCTAGTTTGTTTGCTCTCTTTAACAGGATCATAAACACTCTGAGTTGTAGACTCATTGATGGAAGTGGTAGCAGGGTGACTGATTAGATTTCGTGGTTTTTTTTTTTTTTTTCAGTTCACCATTTTAGGAGAATAAATTGTTAGTCCTTTAGATATCTGGGGTAGGGTCATTAAAGTGATTTGAAAACAATAATACTCTATATGGACATCTGAGGGTTATGCACCAGATTGATAAGACAACATTTCAGTGCTATATTGTGTGATGTTTTCATATTAGAATGGCTCTGTTAAAGTGCTGGAGTCTGAAATAATATTTGTTTAAGTAATAGACAGGGCGTACATATTTTTTGTGATATTCTCTACCTTGCCTGAATAAATATACTGTCAGACTAGAAGGACACCTAATAATATTTCTAAATTAGCTACTTTTTCATGTGCTTTCTCTTGATGTCTTCCACTAAGACTATAACCCATGCAACTTATTTTATATTAAAGGAGTGAGACTAGCAGCATGTTGTGTGTTTACCGGTCATCCTAAAAACACCTGTATTCATCACTGAAGAGAACCTGATAAACTCCTGTTATTTTGCATTTACAATAGTAAATATCTGAAGACAGAGAAACAAAGTCAAATTTGGTTCTGTATTAAATATTGATACTTTTAAAATACCAATATTGTTGCCATTTTGTTGATGTTCAAGAGAAACTCTTCTTGTTAAAAACATATGAAAAGGATATGAAGCTACTGGAGTGTGTCCAGAGGAAGGCCATGAAGTTGGTGAAGAGTTCAGAGTTTAGAGTTTAGCCATATGAGGACTGGCTAAAGTCGCTTGGTTTGTTCAACCTGAAGAAGAGGAGACCTTATCTCAGTCCATGACTTCTTCACAAGGGGAGGAGGAGGGGTAGGTGCTGATCTCTTCTTTCTGGTGACCAATGATAGAACCTGAGGGAATGGCAGAATGATGTGCCAGGGGAGTTTTAGGTTGGACATTAGGAAAAGATTCTTCACCCAGAGGGTGGTGGAGCACTGGAACAGGCTCCCCAGGGAGGCAGGCATGGCCCCAAGCCTGATAGTGTTCAAGAACCAATTGGACAACACCCTCAGACACACGGTGTGAATTTTGAGGTAGTCCTGTGCAGGGACGTGAGTTGGACTTGATGATCCTTGTGGGTCCCTTCCAACTCAGGACATTCTATGATTCTATGATTTTGCAAATATTTCCTTACTTTACTGCTCAGTGGCTTTTTTCTCTTAAGCCTTGCATGGAAGTCTGCAAAATTCTATGAACAGAGACTTTGTTTTACCAGATTTTTGTGAAACACTGCGTATCTTAAGCAGTGTGCAAAGACAATAAACACTGCCCTAGCTAAAAATAGGAAGATCCCAGAGAAAAGTTTTAATCTTCTAAAATATCTAACAAAAAATGAAAGATTTCTTCACCACTCAAATTAGAAAAAAAAAAAAAAGTATCCTCATATTTAAAGCCAGAGATTGTGTGTTTGAATACTGAAAACAAATATCATATTTCTTTATGAAATTGTCCTGACTGATCATAACACTAAGTAATTTTTGGGTCATCTGAGAAGAAATAATAGAAATGAGTTTATAACAAACACTTGAGAACCGCAGAGGTTTCATTTTGAACACTGATAAGTACTGTGCTCGACTAGTACAAGCCTTAGAAAAATGCATTCATACAGAGGAAAAATTATTAAATTGTTTGTTTCCATTACTAGATTTTCGTTTCAATAACCTTTCTTCCTGTTCTAATGTGGGTGTACACAAAGTTTGTTTGCATGGTTTAGAACGCTAATGATTGGCTATGAAAAAGCTCGATAAATCAATAGCAATTGTTATGATAACAAGAAGTGGAACACTGTGGAATGGCAGTTGTAGCATTATGCATGAGTGGAGTCATGACTTGTTTGGGTCTATTAAGCTAGTATTTATCTATGATTACGTAGGGAATTTAGTCATAGAGATGGAAACTGGCAATTATGATCTAATAATCAGCTTACTATTCCATAAAGATGTAAAAAAGGTAAAAAGAATCAATCTATATCTTTGCAGAGTTACAAATACCTCTACAAACAGTACTGATGTGTCTTTTTCATTTGTCACATACAAAATGAAACTGTATTATATAGATCAATGTATAGTAATAGGAAAGTGGTACGAGAATATGAAGCAAGCTCAGTACTCCTGAAATATATTAAACTAAAATCCAGATAGAATGAAGACATATTTTTCAATAAATAATAGTTGACATTTCTGTTTACAGTCCTATCAACCTCCTTTGAAGACAACTCCTATGACTAGGAGAGGATAGGGCATTCTCCAGGACAGTTCCTGGTACTCTTGAGGTTGCATTTTGAGCTGCTGAAAACATTTGAGAGATATCTGCTGTTTATGAATGAGACCATGTACATCAAATCACTGCATGGATGCTACCCAACAATACATTATGTGTGAGACTACTTTTCAGTTATTGCATTTAAGTGTCTCAACTAATCCTTTACTCTTCAATCCTGGTCAAAGTGATATAGACTGTTCAATTGCCTCTTCTTGGGTTAATTAACACAGAACAGTTTTGCTTCTGCTGCAAAAAGGTTTGCTAGTAAAATTAGACATTTATGTGCCAGAGATGAACTGTTTTGCTGTAATTTATCTTTTGATATGTGTGAAGTAAACTGGTAGCTCTTTAAATACTGAAGAGAAAATTTTGGGATAAACTTAAACACTTATCTGACTCAGACTTTAAGAATTACTATTAGGCGTTGCTATTCATTAAAGTAATATCAATGAAAAACACAATGAAATGTTTCTTCCAAAAGAATATTGATCTTAAAACTCCACAAAACCTATGCATGTATCTAGCTTTAAATGTATTTACAAATCACAAAGGTTGAGTGTCTAACTGCTGTTCACAAAATCCCCTACTTCTAATAGGTTGCATTAAACTAAACTTAGGAGATCACTTTAAACAGATAGAAAAGAATGAGGTTTTTGCACAGCAAGTAGTAAACTTCAGAGCCTCCTGCCACAGGTTGTTGTGGTGGCAGAGAGCTCCAGCACAAGGAAAAAGACATTAAACAAATGCATGAACGACAGATCTGTGAGAAGGTGGAAAGATAGTGGCTAGGGACATACAACCAATACAGGAACTGTGGATGCTGGAGAACTCTGAGGGATATTCATTGCAGAGAGCAACAAGGTTTGTGGTCTCCACCTAAACAGGCTCTTGTATTGCCACTTATGCAAATTAATACTTATTAAATTACTTAAAATTAACATGGGGCACTTCTTGCATTCTTAACCACTTGTTCTTGTATTTCATAACTGATAGGCATGTCTGTTCCTGCCCAGTTTCAAAGTAAACAAACTTGTTATTCTTGTCTTTAACTGGACTTTGAACTCTCACAGATCTTTGGCATTTCGCCTCCTTATCGGGGTCTTTTGGACCTTGCCTAAGCCTTGAGGCTTAGTTCTGATGTGGAGACAATTCAAAAATTCAGGGAAAAACATAGTACGGTCCCTCCATCCTTTCCCCTCAAGCCTCTTACATTTTGAAATTTGTCAGGAATCTAGTCTTCAGAGACATGGATAGTAGGCACAGAGATACAAAGAGTAAAAGAGGGAGAACTTGTTATGCAAAGACACTCTCTGGTATCATACACAGCTTTTCCACAAATTTTAATTTTGAATGAGGTTTCCAGACAAATGTCATTATGTATAAAAATGTTATCATAGAGAAAAGAGAGAAGAATTCTGCATTTCCTCCTTTCCCCTACTTTTCATGTAATCTAATGTTTATCTAATTTTAGAGTGAGTTTTCAAGAGTTACCCATCACCTGCTAGGATCTGCAGTACTCAAGGAAATTTGGAGGGTAAATTAGAGTACAAAGATATTATTGAAAACTCTTTATGCATGCAAACAATCTGGCAAAAGAAAATGTTAAGACTTGGAATGATTTCCTGTGAAAAGCAAGGAGTAGAAAGGAGGGCTGAGACAATGTCATTTTGGTAACATACCACAATACTATCATTACTTTCCACCCACCATTGATCTCTTTTTTCCCCCTCTTGGATATAACCAGCCTTGTGGCTGCATTGTCTAGTAAGATGTAGAGAAACCTGCCACATGTGAAGAACCATGTACCCAGCTTGTCATTTAACTTCCTTCTGTCTTCCTACAGCCACCTTAATTTTCTGCTTCTTTTGAGTGTAAGACCTGATCAGTCTCCAGAGGCACATGAAGTATTCCCAGATTATTTAGGTTGAGAATGTGTACAAATGTTTGAAAGCATTTTGCATCAAAATCATCAATGAAAAAATTTGCCCCAGCACTGATTACTGACAAACTCCTTTCAGCACAATACTTTTCCTTTTAGAACATCTATTTTCACTTTACAACTCCTGTACTAACTCCCATCCTTACCATCTTGAATAATTTTGAAAGTAGCACTGTACCAAAAGCTATTCTGAAGTCAAGACAGATTAGATCTACTGCATTTACCTTGTCTGGACAATCAGTTATCTTATCAAGAAAGCTATTGGGTTAGTCTGCATGATCTGCCTTTGGTGAATCCAAGATACATTTTATCCAATTTTCCATCTACTTCCTTTCCTGGTTATTAATAGAAATTTACATTGGACATGATGTGCACTTCAATTAGTTTCATAGTTAACTGTCTCACACCTTGAAGCACACCTAAGAACATATTTGCTGGGAAAGTAAATATACAGTGCATTTCTTTGACTATAAGAAAGTATATCTTGAATATGACAGATAATTTGTGACTTGTTACATGCTAAGTTCCTGAAGTAATATGAAGCTTTAACATTACCATAAAATAGACAAATACATATGAATTTGAAAAAAAACACTTTATTGTGTTAATGAAAGACTGTTTGCTTGTGCATGTTAAGATCTCAAAATAAAGAACTGAATTGCTCATGGTTAACCTCATTATGTCTTTTACTTATTTTGAAGTGCTTACTCAAGCTTACTGCAACATTCTTTCTTGTTTGTTTCTTTCTTTCAAATGGTTTTCTCATGGTTTTGGAAGTGAGGAGAATGATTCAGGTACCAAAGCATAGTTGTTTCCTGACACTTCAGACTCCAGCATGTCCTGGCTGGCCTCTAACAGTCATTCTGAAAGGTGGAGAGACCTTTAGGTCTCATATTGTATCTACTAGGTTGTGCGCATGCCCTAGGAGCCACAGTGAGCCTGTATGTTTAGCCGCTAGAATCACTGTAGAAATTTGGCACATTCCAAATAAATTACATACATTAAGAAAAAAATACTATAATTAATACAATGCAATCACGCGTACTGCTAATACTTGGTATGCAAACTTTTAGAACAGGCATTGCTCTACATCAGGTAATAGAAGTTGTAATATAAGTTGTTTATTTCTGAAAGATCTCATATTAATTTTTAACAACCTCTTGAAGTGGGTGCTGAGAAACTCTGATCTGTTTGCAATGGGTAACACAGTAACAACTGTCATTTTACTATTATTACGTTATCACCCCAACAAAAAATAACAAGTTGTTTTTATTTTTTAAAGCTGAATGTAAAATAAAATAGAAATTCCTAAAATCCTGTCAGACCTGAAAAGCAAAGGACCTCCATTTGGGAAAAGCTGTATGTCACATCTGAATGATTCATTTTTGGCTATTAATAGCAAACCTATCCATGTCAAACTCAATTGCCATTACAGGGTACAGAGTAGAAGGCATTGCAGTTCAGAATGAGTTCTGTGGTAGCTGCATACTGGATAATTTTGGAAGAGAATGTATGTTTAGTTTTATGCCTGTGCTTTATCCCTTTATTATATGCAATGCTTACATGCCCATTTCAAATAGCATTAAATTTCTCATCTAAAGTCTTATTATTTTACATTGAGAGGCAAATATTGAGATGCTCTGAATAAATCTAACTTTCCTGAAATCAGAGGAGCTACATTCAGCTTAAAAATCCCACCTTTGATTTGGAAACAAGCAAACAAACAAACAAAAAAAAACACATTTTTTTTCAGTCTCATTTATATTTGCAATGTAATTAAAATAATTGCAAATAGGCTGTTCCATAATAAAGTTGAAACTGATCAGTTGTATGCATGATATCATTAAGTTTTGAGTCTTTTTTTTATTCCTTTCCCTTCCCTTCCCTTTGAAATGTTCTCATTTGAAAAACACAGAATGTCCTTACTTCTAGCAAGAAACTAGACTTAATATATTATTCTCTGATGTTTCTGTACTTGATTTTCCTGATGCCTAATGCTGTAGAGTCCTTTGAATTGGTGTCAAAGGAAATTGCATGAAGTCAGTGTCCTCTAAAACTTAGCAAAGGTAGGAAAGAAACCATGTGTGGCATAATAAATTGCCATGCTCATCATTTTAGAGGTCCTGATTCTAAGAAAGCAGCATTATATCATTATGGAAATGGGTCAATATTGAAAACTGCAGTATATATATGCATATACTTGTGTATGCATAGCATATACAGCCACACAGATTAGAAACAGTCATTTCTGTTGTGATAAGAGCTAGGTCTCTTTTGTATTTCTCTCAATATAGTAAAACTGCAGGTGTGGACCTAGTAAGCAGACGTAGAAAATAGATTATAGTGGCTGGAGCAATTTTCATATGTAAGATTCCACTTTCTGTATAGGAAGAAACTGAACAGTGCAACAATACATGAGCTTTTCACTTCTTGCGCATTGAATAACATGGTATTAAAATATTAAAAGTAGATTATAAATAGGTTTTATAATAATTACAGTGATTCATGAAAGTGTCCTGATAAGACACTATAAGAATGATTAAAAAATATTAATAGGCTAACAGAAAATAGTGTTTTAAAAATCAACGAAAACTCTGAAGACATAGTTTTCATTGTTCCATTCTTTCTAGGCTGTTTATTTAGACTATGAGTCTGTGGAATCTTACAGTAATATATAATTTTATATGAATATGTCTACTCTTTCCACATAAGAGTATTCATATGCTTAAAAATAAGCATGTACAATGCCCAATAGCACGGACTGATGAATAGGAATAACTGCTTGTGATGGATGGTGAAGTTAATGCATCCACAAAAATCTCTACATTAAGTGTTTATTTAAGATGGATGTAGTTGGTCTGTTGCAGTGGGGAGGATAGATTGAACAGCAAGACCTGCTGAAATGATAAAACCAGCAATTCAGTAGGGATTTAGCTATTTGAGATACAAGAATATACTATGGAGTCATGGGTTCATAGGATATTTCAGAAAGGACTTCAAGAAGTATTTAGTCCACCTTTATGCTCAAAAATAGGGTCAGTTGTGAGATTGAAACAGGTTGTTCATGCCTTTATCCAGTCAGGTTTAGGCCTCCAAGGACAAAGACTGCTCAAACCCGTTCCAGTGCTTGACTATACTCAGGTGGAAAAGTTTACTTCATGTCCAGTTTAAACTTCTCCTGTTTCTGTTTATGCAGAATGTATGGTGGTTGTTTTTTGGTTTTGTTTTTTATGAAGATCACATGGTGTTTCAGTCTTCAGTGTTGCTTTCATTACTATCCTAAGGAATCAAAGATTCCAGGACATAGTCTGCCTTGTTTGAGCTTGAATAATACTGTCAGGAGGAACAGAGTGTTATTCTGCTTATATGTAATGATTGTTACAATGCAGAACATCAGTTCAAATGAGTAAACAAATGTCACTTTTTTTTTTTTTTTTTTGCCTTGTATCCAGATGAGCAGCTTCCTAGTAGAGAATTCTTTTCTTATTGTAATGATCAAAACCTAAACTTATCACCAAAAAGTGAAAACTGTTTCCTTCTTGTGGCTTTTCTGGGATGTTCTTTTGTCCTTAAATCTTGCAGACAGCCTTTAGTATGCCATGTTTATATTATTTATTTTTGTTTATTTTTATATTATTTATTATTATTTAGCCCAATGGGAAAGAGTCATTAGAGTGGAAGAGTGGTGTCAAGTACCCAGCTTTTGTACTCCTCACATTTTGGGTAATTTTATTTCAAAATAGCCATTGTTGGAACCATGGAGTGGTGTTGGAGTCTGCTAGGTGCTTTCTGGAGTGTATCTTCTAGTTGGATTTTATCCAAAACAATTTCAGTTTATGCTGTTTAAGAACACTTTATGATATGAATATAAGCATAGAAAGTAGGGACAATCAGGAAATTTGGCTCAAAACAGTGTAATAAAATGTTAATGAAGATCCATCCATTGAGAATTGACTTACAACAGAGGACTGAACAATAAAATCTTCTGTATCTTCTTAATTTTGAAAAAGGAAACCTTAGAGCATTCAAAGTAACAATTTAAATTTCTATATTATATTTTATTCTCTTACACCTTTGTACAAAAATATAATGTTACAAGTCAAGAGATGGCTTGTAGATGTCTACAGACATGCAGTGTAGTGCAAACTTTATTGTGTTGCTTGTATTTTTGAAACAGATTATTTAGGGTTGCATGTCATGTAGAAATCGAGAGTAATTCACTTTCATTATCTTGACTCCAATTATAGCTGATTAAATAATTAACAACATATTAATTCACTGCATTTGTTCTCATTTTAATAAAAGTTTATTAGTTATTTTAACAATGAGAATCAGAGCTCTCTGACAAACCCATAATTTAACTCTGCTTGTACAGACATTCAATAGATATTTCCAAGACAGAAAGAGACAACTTTAAAATTCATATTCAAAAAATCTTTTTGCATTCACATGCACAATTATTTCATTGCTAGCTAAAGAGATTGCTGCAGCTGTACTGACAGAACCTTACACAATTTTAATGTTACGTTTTACAGAACAACTGACATGTTGTTCCTGACTACACCACAGAATGCATCAGAAGTATATTTAGAAAGGAAGCTTAAGAAAGGATAAAGAGGAAAGCTTTAGATTACTATGACCTCTAGAAAATAGCTGCACCAAACAGAAAGGAAAATTATGTCTCTGAATGATAAAAAATATTTTACTTTCCAGTCATCTGAAAACGAGAAGGGAAAACTACCGCATATTCTGTCTGTCCAGGAAGTCAATAATCCTATATGAATTCTACCGTATCTCAAAAAAGTATTTGTTTAATTTAGTTATGTATCAGCTGAATTCAACAGAATATTTTTATTGGGTTTTCATTTGTTTCTAAGCAATCCTCGAGAATTTCTTAACACTATTTTTCCTTTCCATTTTTAAGAAAAGTAAAACCTTTAGCGGAAGCTAGTAAAATATGTTTGATTATTACCAAACTATTCCTTTCTTAGAAATATTATTCTACAGGATTAATTTTTATTTTGCTAGGTTAATACATGCAGTTAATTTTGTACCAGTAGGCACAGTCTTCTGAGTGAAGTATAATAGGATTACAAAGGTGTTCTTTTTTAAAACTTTCTCCTAGTCAGTCTTAGCTTCTTCATCCTTATCTTTCTCCATCCTTAGCAGTCTCAAGTTCTCTGATGGGATATTTTCATAAATGCGTGATCACTTAGAACTATAAGAAGCATGACAAACTCTTCCCAAGAGAAAAATATTACTTGTAGGTATTTTAGATTTGGGTAGTTTTATATTATATATTGTAGTTTTCCTTCAGGGTTTGATTTCTCAGTCACATCAGCACTGTTGGCTTATGAATAGTCCTGTAAGGAAAAATACTATGATGGCACTTGGAAACCATGCAGTCCAATCATAAAAACTCTGTAAAAACACTAATCAAAGATGTCCTGGTTTTGTTTTGTTATTTCTATTAATAATATTGTTGTGATAAAAATAAGAGTCTACTTCTTAAGGTTTGAATTGTGTAAAGTATCCTTCCGTCCTTCATCAATGTCATTGTGATGTCATAAAACCATCTCTTTAAGTAGGAAATCAACAAAAACTGTGCACGAAGCACTTGAGGGAAAAAAGTAAATGGGTCAGATACTTAGTTACATCTGACCTATGAATGCAGTGAAGGCACTCTTTCAAAGCTTCATGTGACTTTCTAGACTCTTGAAATTTGCTGCAATACAAGTTGCAAAGAAATAACTCTATCTTGTATTACATAAGTTTGATGTAAAGATTTCTGTGAAACCTCTTTATAGAGAAGGAAACAGTATCGCATCCTCTGTTTCATTCCCAGCAGTCTTACCAGCAACAGTGAGACATTTGATAAGATGTAGCTAGGCCAATTCCATCTGTTTTATACTACTGAAGAATTACCTGAAATTATCTCCTAGCTATCTCTGGATTAAATTGTCCCAGTATTTTTAGATAGACATTTGAAATGAAGAGCAGGGCAAAATTAAAATGCAGAAAATATCCGGGGGGGAGGGGGTGGGTGCAAGGCAAATTTATGACACTGTTCTTTATGACACTGTTTTCCTTCAGAAAAAAAACCATCAGTTCTGGAAAGTATTGTTTAGGATGTATTTAATCTCTCATCAAGCTGGATGAAGTAGGAATTTCTTTTGATCCATAGGTTTTATACCAAGAATACACAGTCATTTTACATAACAGCATAGTATTTTTATACAAGGATTCCAGAATCAGGTCCATAATTTCAATTTAAACTAAAAATTATCTCTTGAAAAAGTCTGGTCTTGATGTCACAATTTAATATGACCGTCAAGCTACTGTTGGATGATGCAGAATGAGTTCCCTACATTGTAAGAAGATAAACTTATAATTGTCTCATGCTCTGTGTTCTTTCCCTCTATAGTGTTCATTCTTATCTTCCTTGCTTTTAAACAGTAGTATTCGTATATGCTGACCATCTTTGCTACCACAAAACCCAGTCAACTAAGCAACCAACAAAAAAACATTTCACTTAAAGATTGTGCAAACAGTACGGTACAGTATTCGGTGTGTTTATCAACTTCACCACATCAAGTCTTTACATCATGTGTTCCTTAGGCTAGATTCTTTGTTTAGCACACTTAAATGTTCTAAAATAAGTACTCTGGAGAAATAAACATAGCTAAATGTGAAGAAAATAAATTATGTGCTTACTTCAGTATTTTGAAATGGGACGTATTCAGCATCATAGATCTAAAGAGTTTAACTTCTTCTTTAATGGAGACCTTTTGAAAGAGTTTGGAGTTGATGCCAAAAAAAACAAAAACAAAAACAAAAACAAAAACAAAAACAAAAACAAAAACAAAAACAAAACAAAAACAAACAAACAAACAAAACAAAAAAAAACAATACAGATGAAATAAGAAAAAGAAAGAACAATCAGCTGGGAAAAAAAATATCCATTTGCATATTTCATTTAGGGAAAAAAGGGGAGCACTAAAGAATGTGTATTTCTTTCCACTCAAAAGAGATCATGGTCTGTGATGAATGAAAATAAGTTAAAACTAGTGGCTAACATCAACCTTGTGCTAGAATGCAAGTGTAAAAGTACTAGAACATGTTAGAATGCAAAGAACCATCTAGGCAAAAGAATCATGTTTAGCTTGTTTACATGTCAAATAATATTTTTCTCAAATACATTTCTATGAAGACTAAATAAAGTACCAAATGCATATCTAAAGTTATAGATATATTACTAATGTTTTGCTGTTAAATGTAGTAAAGTACTAAGCCTCACAGTGGAACACACATGCTAGCAACTAATCTGAAGACATTCACACACTCTACCAAGCCCCAGCTACTTTTTTACTCTACCGTCTCCTCCTTCAACTTGAAGGAACTGAAGTCCTGAAAAAAAAAAAAAAGTGTATTATCAATACCAAGAGGCATAGGTTCATCCAAAGTAATCATACAGGTGCTAGATTCAGAAACTTGAGGAGAACGGAGTCAAGTCTTACCTAGACTGTAGCACTTATTTCAGGATTAACAGCTCTGTGCTTGAGGGATGGTCAGTTTTCTATTGCCCCATATCTAGTGAGCAGCTCTGCAATGATCAATGGAGAGAATCACTAGCAATGGCAGTTCCTTAGACTGTTAGCTCACTGGGAAAGCAATTTGGTCCAGCTGTATAATCACTGATGCCTCTTCTGCATTAATTAGCCCTTTTAATGACGATCCAGCAGTGTTCTCAAACTTGCAAGTCTTGTTATTATTACTCATAGCAAAATGGAGAGGTTTGTAGTTATTAGTTACTACCTCTCATGTTCCAAAAAAAACCATGAAGTCCTGTTGAAGTGAAAGTCTCTTAGCAAGGTATTTCCCAAACTCTGCAGAAATCTTGCATAGTGTAACTCTAATGACACCATCTCCAAAGTAAAAGGCCTGTGCATCACAGGCAATTTATATGTTAATCATGCATTTTTTGTCTTTTCCGGCCACCCTGTCTTGAGGGGGTGGCACCGGCCTACCCTGTTCTGCGCTGCCACGTGCCGTGAGGACCCCCATAGTCCCTGGGTGGGAGTTCCATAATCTAAGGGAGTCCTGACACTGCTAATAGCCTGACTGAAAGTTCAGATAGGGGCTGAGGGGGCCGGGCTGGGCTGAAATGTGGACCTGGATCATGGGCAGGGTGGGAGAAGACCGAGCAACAGGCAGGGTTGGCTCTAGTGTTTAGTCTTGGCATGAACATTGCTGAAGAGGAAAGTTTCTGACTGCTAGAAAGCCGTATAAACTATTTATATGATAAACCTTGTTTCACTAACAAAGAAGTGAAATGCAGCAATACTTCCATAACACTTTGTTAACAGAGGTCTCATGCAGTCTGAAATCTTGTAAGAAAAAGGGGACTGTCGATATAATTTTTTAGCTTAAGTGCTTGCAATTATCACTAAGAATGCTGGTCGTAGTCTAAATACTTACAAATAATAATTTTTGGTTCAGAAAGATTTAAAAAGTAAGTTTCATTTTTAAAAGGTTGATTTTATTTGGTTTGGAGCAAAAGGCACAGTGATGTGTGTCCTTATTCACAAGTTGAAAATGAGCAGTTTACTTGTCAGTTTAATCAAAAGAACTCTAGAATTTCCTTCCAGAAATACTTCAGTTTTCATCATTTCTGATTTCTGCTATACCATTTTTCAGTGTAATCTGTTAATTAAACCTGTCTTTAAGCTAAATAGTTTGGGGAATCCTCAGACTGCATTTTTAGGATTTAAAAAATCCTAAAAAAAAACCAACCATGCAGAAAGGTTTTTATCATCATAATTTTAGACAGTGTAAAAGCATAAGAGATGCTGAAATAAACCCTCAGCTAAACTAGTTGATGCAAAACATAAGATGGCCATGATCTTGAAGAATGTTGCCAATGCAAAAAAGTAGTCTGAACTTAGCTTTCAAAAAAGTTATCTTATTTACATAATATTAATTTTGCATAATATTAAGTATTCTCACTCAATTTGCTACCATCTCCTGCAGTGCAAAAATTATGCAGATATATCCAGTTTCTATTGTCAGTTTTCTGTGTCTTTCTTAAAAAGGCAACTCAAATCTGTTGTTGGTTTTGATCCAGAACTGAACATCAGTGAAGATTATCATAGCTGCAGTTCTCTAGAACTGGATAACCACAATACAAATAGTCGTGCAATATTTCTCTCACATTTGGATCAATCACTTTCAAGGGCAGTTTTTTCGAGCATCCCTTACTTTCTCCTGATAACTTTACTCTGGAAATCAATGCTGTCAAGTTTTCACCTTACAACACTTAACATCAACAACAAAGACATCCCAAGGGCATGAATGTTGTTATAGAAGTATTCAATGTGAAATCAGCAAATGTATCACGGAAAGATGTAAAGCACTTGGACTCACATGTTCTTCATTGTCTTTTCTCTCAAACCTCCTGATCTCTACCTCGCAATATTGTAGAAGAGGCTCAAATGTGATGTGGTATCCCGGAGGCAGAAAAAGCAGAAGGCATATGGATAGCACAGGTAGTGTCAGTTTCCCCATGTGCTCACTCCAGATCTATACCATCTCTAAATAAGGAAGCCTATGGGAAATTTTTTATTCTAAATATGATCACTACTTTTGGGTTGGATGCTGTTCCCCATGCCGCTTAAAATGCTACAACTGATTTCTCTTAACTTGGTTTATTTTCCCAGAGTTGATTTATTGACATGTTCAAGCTCTTATAGTTGTCATAACTTGACAAACCCCAGAGCCTTCACTCAAAACAACACTCTAGTGTAGTAATAAATGGTCATGTGTTGGAGAGCTGAGTTGTTGTTTGGGTTTTTTTGGTTTTTTGTTTTGTTTTGTTTGCTTTGGTTGGTTGGTTTTTATTTTGGTCATAGAAATAGTTACTTTATTCTGTTGAAGACTTAGAAGTTCTAGACTCAATTCTCTACATAGTCTGTGGAGAGCATTTTGTGGGAAATCTGAAGCAGGTAGCTTAAATGCCTAACAGGAGGTTTAGAAATATCTCAAAAATATACTTTTAGTACAAGAAGAAATTTAATTATTTTTGTACCTGTTATTAAATTGAAATTTTTGGGAAAAAAAATGAAATGGGACAAAATCCTCTCTATTTACTGGTTCTGTAATTTTACTAAATGTAGTACTTTGAAAAGCAGTGATAGTGTGGTATGTTCATGGACAATTTCTGTAACTCCAATGCAAGATGTTACCTCACATTAAAAATCTCTCTGTTCCTTGAAATGATCTCATATATTCCTGTGTTACAGAATGATTGTCAAGGAATAATAGATATATATTCTGCCATTACTTTTCTTCAGTGAATTCCTCCTATTTCTTTTGTTATTTCTGACAACTGCATGAACTAGTTTCAGCAATTACAATGAATATGTGGAATAAACAGGAAAAAATGTATGAGGGAGGTATTTTTTCTAGGGCTGGGGGGAAACAAACAAACAAAGAAGCCCCACCAACCACCACATGAAAAAAAATCCAACCTCCTGGTAAAATGTTATTATTTAGATAATATTGGATGTTTCTTATTTTGTGATCTACTATAGCTTTGTCTAAAATTACCTTTTTTCTTTTTTTCTTTTTTCTTTTTTTCTCTTTTTTTTCTTTTTTTTTTTGTCAAAAATTGACCTGTTCTGTTTCATATATGAAAGGTGCACATTAAAAGAGTATGAGCTAGCAAATATCTTTACTGAAGCACTGTTGGCAGCCAAGATCACTGACAACTTCCTGGCTGTGATTCATAATCTATATTGGTGCCTTTGAGACAGCAAGCTATTGATTTTTCCCAGTCTATAATCCAAGACCATATACACAGCTTGTTAGACATCTGTGGGAATATAAACTGAGTTTTGATACAATTTAGGGAGCTTCTGTTAGTTGGCCACTTAGTTTTTTTGTCTTTGAGAAAATCTTTACACATCTGTGTAATCTTGAAGAGATTTTTAGCAAATAATTCAATAGATCTTGGGTTGTTTCTTTGGTTTTTTTTGTTGGGTATTTTGTCATTTGTTGGGGGGGTTTTTTCACTTTTTTTTTTTTTTTTTTGTGAACTGTTTCCCTGGATGAAACTCATATGAAGCAAATTTCAAGGGGACGATAATAATAAAACATAGGGAGCTCTTTCAAATGCTATTATAGCTTTTTCTTACCTTTATTTCCCTTGATTTTGTCAAGCATAATTTGGAAATGGCCCTGTTTTTTTACATTTAATATATGGCCCATTTTACTTGCCCTTCCCAGGAAAATTTTCCTGTCTTTACTGCAATATGCATGATACATATGCACAAATAACATTCAAAGAACAATCATTAGGTGAAATGCATTATCTACGAAATAAAAACTTTAAAGAGTAAGTGTATTAAAAGTCTCCCCAAAAGTATACAAAGCTAAAAATATTTCTCAGGTTCAAGCCACTGCACACAATCTCTGAGTTATTAAAGTGACTACACTTAGTGTTAATTTTCTGTCTTCTTAGAGTTAGCTGACTCTCAGGAAAAGAAAGAGGCTAATACAGTGTGAAGCTGATGCATATCAGAAATGTCATAAAGAATAACCTTAATATACATTCTTTTAAATATTATTTAATATTTCATAGAAACATGGAATGGTCTGGGTTGGAAGGAACCTTAAAGGTCATCTAGTTGCAATACCCCTGCCATGGGCAGGGAAATCTGTCAGTAGACCAGGTTGCTCAAAACCCCATCCAACCTGGCCTTGAACTCTTCCAGGGATGGGGCATCTGCAGCTTCTCTGGGCAATCTGTTCCAGTGTCCCAACACTTTGATATTGAAGAATTTCTTAGTTATATCTAATCTAAATCTAATCTCTTTCAGTTTAAACCTATTACACCTTGTCCTATCACTGCATGTCCTCGTAAAAACTCCCTCTGCAGCTCTCTTGTAGGTACGCTCTATAGTACTGCAAGGCTGCAGTAAGGTCTCCCCAGAGCCTTCTCTTCTCCAGGAATATTTAAGTCCAATAATACTTTAAGATCTACCATGTAAGGAGAAAACAACTCTGAAGAGCTTTCAGGCAACAAAAAGTTCTCTGTGCATGTCATCACGTTGCATGTTAGTCTGGAAGATCAGGAAAATATTTACACTAAGTCTCCAAAATCAAAATAAGCCATTCTTGACTCTATGTGAGGTATAATTTAGCTAAACTTGGATGATCCAGAAACCATACAACCTGAACTAGGTAACTGTTCATTTACTTTCATATGATAGATAAATTTTCTTAAAACAATAAGGAGAAAATCAAATAAATATATGTTGAAAAACTGAACCAGCTTTCATAAGTAGTACAGAAAACCATGATATAAAACAAATTCTCATTGGCACAGGCTGCCCCTAAATAGAATCTTGCAAATGATGACTTCAAATCTATATTTGAAAATATTTTTTGTGTATTTTAAACATTTTTTACTAGCTTATTTATCTATAACTTAATTGTTTTCCAGGAAAATAATTTAAGTCCTGAATTCTTCATATGTTCATACTTTTTCTCAGCCTGAAGGTCATTATTAGATCAATTGGATTAGTATCATGTTTTAAGTTAAGCAAAAGACAATTATATTGCAAGGTCATAGATAACAGAATGCGCAACAAGTTAGAAATCTAGAATAATGAGCAGATAGAGTATGTAAAAAGAGTTTACTAATTTTGTTACAATCTAAATGAAATAACATAGTGCCTACTGTTCATAGCACTTTACAGTCAGATTTAAGCCGAATTATGTACAGAAAATCTTTAAATAAGGCCCTCAAAAAATTAAAGCAGGGGGTTTTTTTTCTGTTCTGTACTTAGTTGTTGTTTGGGATAATCTTATTCCTTCCTGTCTTTACCTTTCCTACTTTCTTATACACCTACTGGGAGCTGGTAAAGAGAAAGAAGACGATTTGTGTGGGCTGAGCCCACCAACGTGGACTACAAAATTAAATGTGAAGGACAAAATGATAAAAAGACAAGGAGAATATGTTGAAGTTTGGGATGCTAATTATAGGTCACCAGTTTACCAGACAAACTAGTTTCAAGAGGAAAATCAAAGGATTAGCTTTTTATTTTATGCTTCCACACTTCAGATCTAACGTCAAGCAAAATATTTGTTATTCATTATTTCTGGAAATCTGAAAACAATTTGCATCCATTCATCATTTCAGCAATATGAGAAGCAGATCATCCTTGCTTGTATCACAAGAAGGTAAAGGAAAGGAAAAGAAAAGGAGAGTGAGCATACAGTGTGGCCATGAGCACTTTAGAAATGCATGTGATGATAAAAGTGATAGAGTAGGAGATGGAGTGTTGTTATCAATAGCAGATAATACAGTTTTACTAAACAAACTGCTGTCCTTGGAGTAAGTAGTTTGAAATTGTTCTACCTACATACAGGTACATAGTTCAGCAAAGGTTCATCTCATTCAAGCTCAGATGCATTTTAAAAAGTGGTTACATAATGAAGAGAAATGTCACTGCTTAGTGCATGTCTCTCTAGATCTGTACACTTACAGAAAGGCTGGAGACAAATGCTCCTTAGTTATAATTTTCCAGCTGGAATGTTACATACTCAACTATACAAAAGATACAGAAATTGCAGACTGACCTGTTAGTTACCCTTTCCTATCTTCTAAATTCAATATTGTAACAAAGGCTGTTTTCCCCATGTAAAAGTAAGAGTATGATTATATTCAAGCCCTACTGTGTTAGGGACAAGTACTTCCATCTTTCCTCTCTTATTGCTCAGCAAAACTTACACTCGCCCTTCACTCAACCCACTTCCACCAGCTGCCTACTGCAATAGTCACAAGCTATCCTTTAATGAACATTGTATGGTAAAAAATAAATTCACCCTTTGAGAGTTCATTTGTGTATTTGGTTATAGGGAAGGATAAGAACATGCTAACCAAAATGCATACACTGTTCTTTCATCTAGAGACAAACTCTACTGAGTGTAAGTGTCCCCACTCAGGATATTCCAAACGCTTTTTCTTTCCTTTAAATAAGGATATCAATTTACACACAGAAAGGACTCCAATGGCTAGATCACATAATCGTAGGCTTAAATTATGAAAGCTTTTCAAGAGACCATGCTCTCATTTTGTCTTTTGGTAGCTTATAGTTCAAGGCTGCCTTTGTTCTCAGCTAAAGTAAGGGAGCAGGTTCTACAGTAGTAAACATAGTAAACTATAATTCTTCTTATTTTTATGACTTAGGATCTGAAATCAGCACACGGCACAAACTGGGCAAAATGCACTCTGTATAGGGTTGCAATGTGTTGTAAATCTCATGAGGTATATCCCAGCATATGATTATCAATTAGATGTGCGAATAGTTGAGATGAAAGACTTGCTATTTGGAAGCCCCTTTTTCAAGAGAAGTCCTGAGGGCCAACTGCATTGCTATATGTGCAATTCTATGAAGCAGGAAGAGAGAAAACAATGGTGACCACCAGAGCTGACAAAGAGAGAAGGGTATACCTTTTTCCTGTTATGTGAGAGAATAACTAAGTCTAGAAACACAACTTTCTATTCATTTAATTAAGAATAACCCTATCCTCCGAGGTGGCTGAAAAGCAGGGAATCCTCCCAAAACAAACACTGAAGAGGAGTTTGAATGCTGTGAAGGCCTCCATGATTTGATAGAATTAGCAAATGACATATAAATAAACATTCTGAATTGGACAGGTTTTTATACATCAAAAATAAGAGCATCAGTTCCTTAAATTGTCACCCATTCTTTGTATAAAAATGGAGAACTTTAAATATTTACTATGTAACTGAAAACCTACTTCAGAATGCCATTTAGCAGCTCATTACATACAAAAACAAATTCAGTGAGACTTTATCACTTTTTCTGTGAGAAAACAGGTGTTTCTTAATTTTTTAGATACCTTCAGAACCTCTGGATTTACTGGATTTAAATTAGATCAACTAACATCGCAGAACCTCCAATTCATTAAATCACTGCTTCTAGAACAGCATTTGTGTTATGTACAGATGAAAAAAAATGCAAGAGAAAACCTGAGAATGGGGATATATTTTGTTTGATATTTTTATATCAGCAATTACAAAACTAACTTCTGAAGCTCAGTCATCTCTGCTTTAAGGATAGGTGATTATTGCTCTTTAAACTGATTTATTTTTCCTCAGAAAAAAAAGTGTATAGTGTATTCTTGCCTCAAATACGGAGAACAGTAGAGGGAATACTTCCAGAGTCCACAGGGCTAAATTAGAGACCATGGATTCCTAGATAAGTAACTATCTTTGTGAAACATTAGAATATTTCTGTGAGCAATTATGAAGATTACCATTTAATCTGAAACATATTAGAACCCATATTATAGTCCATTTCCAGTTTTTTAAGAATTCTTTTGTTTTTCTAGCAACTACCAGAACTCCCATTCACTTCAATAGTAGCTGTAGGTGCTGAAAATCTATTTGAATGGTCCATACTGATTTGAAATTTTGCAGTGGTCTTTTTCTCACACACGTGCTCGCACATGTTCCTCTTTACCCTTCTCTGGTTTTCCTTCCGTCTGCCCCAGATTAAGACCAATCTCAGCAGACATGGATACTCATATAGTGGAGGTATGAAAGTTACAAAGAAGAATTAAATGAAGAAGTGAAAAATAAAAGGGAAAAAAATGGTAATATTCTCATACCTTTCTCCCTCCCCTGCCCCATTTGGTTTTTTGGTTGTTGTTGGGGTTTTTTTTTCGTTTTTTTTTTTCTTTTCCCCCCAGATTTTTGTTTTAAATAAAATGCAACCTTATAACAAAGAGGTAGATTTCTTAGGAAACTAATTGAGACTCAGGGTATATGCAGATGAGTGAATTCTTTTAGAAGCATGTCTAATGCATTTTTACAAGGGTCATTGTGTTTTACAATGTGACAAAAAAAAAAAAAGAAAAAAGAAACTAAATCACATTTTTACTAGACTTGAAATAAAAATAGGCAATTGGAAATGCATTGTAAACAGTATTATTTGAACTCAGCTAGCATTAAGATAGAAGTAGCTTTTAAGCAGGTTGTTACATAAAGGTCCAGTATTTCTGAGATTTTATGAGAGTAATCTAATGCATTGGTCAGACAAGGTTAAGAATGATGCCCTTGCAGTCCCCGTAGGTGTAATGATAGTATTTGATGTGGATAAAAATACTACACTTTCTGGGTGTTGGTGAAACTGAACTGCAGAGACATCTATTTGGAGATTTGAGAATGAACTTCAATAGTCTTCAGAAAAATAAAATGCTATAATAATAAAATATCCACAGTCTTTTAAAATCTTTTTTTCCTGAGTTTTGTATTTATGCTTTGTTGTCCATCTTTTCCTTCTTTCTTCACATTAGTTTTCAAACACTTCCTGAGGCTTTTAGAAATGTTGTAAACTTACTGTATCATTACTGATGCACACAAGCAGGAACATATATGAATACTGTGTGTGGATGATATTCTTCTTTTTATAACCCATCCTGATATTTCAATCCAGGCTATTACACTGTTCATAAATCAGTTTGGGATCCTCTCTGGCTTTAAAAGTAATTATAATAAATCCAAAGATATGTTTATGTATAGGAGGCCAATTGAACCCTTTGCTTTTCAGTTTCCATTTAAATTGGTCTCCAGAGGTCTTACCTCAGGTTATTTATTCCCTTTTCTTTAGATCTGCTGTACAGATTTAATCTTGCTTCTCTGCTTTGTAAAATTCAATAGATACTGTACAGGTGGTTTTTGTTCTTTCTTTTTTTTTTTTTTTTAACAGGGGAAAGAGATATCAGTAATTAAAAACAAAACGTATTTTATACTTTTTCTCTGATAATAAATACACTTAAGAAGAAACTGTGAACACTGGCTTCAGAAATATTTCAAGGTGTATTGAAAGCAATTGCTCAATTCATTTACTTATTGTAATACAGCATAAACAATGTGTTAGTCTACTCTGCAGTTTTTCCATTTGCCTTACTGTTAAGTATAATTCAACCTCTAAGTCTTTCTCTCTGCATCTTTCTGACTGATTAAATTCTCATACAGGAGTCATATCAAGGTAAGTTGGTATGTCAGTAGGTGTGGATCAGAGCAACAAAACTGCATGGCTGGAAAGCTTTGTCTGATCACACAGACTTCTGACTGCACAAAGTTATTCTTCCAGAAATGTAGCAAATGCCAGAGCATATTGAAAGAGGTCAGCTGAGAAAGAAAATGCAAATGTTAGCAACAACCTGTTAAAAGCAATGTTAGAAATAAGGGAATTTGTTTCATGAAACCTATACCTGAGGAACACCCTTCCACAGCATTTTATTTCACCTATTTAATTTAATGTCCCTTTATTTTCTAAATAGAAAATGGTGAGCCACATAAACAATTCAAATCTGTAAGTAAAATTTCCCTTTTCAAGTATAATAACCCATCAAATAAATATCAAATATTTTCAAACCTTTACATGGTTTTTACAGGTGAAACATATAATTTCTCCTTTGTAATAAAGATAAAATATAATGCTTCATATGCTTTGATTCTGAAAGAATTTCCACTGTGAGAAACCCTACTTCAACAGTTTGTTGTTTACAGAAATGGGCATATGAGGAGGGATATTTATGAGGAACAGTACTGTGCTGAACTTGGTATGCATTGAATGTTTATGTCCAAGAGCTGCTAGAATTTGCAATCCAGGAAGAAAGGAGAAGCGCAGAGGACAAGAAGGCGAGGAGAGGAGAGGAGAGGAGAGGAGAGGAGAGGAGAGGAGAGGAGAGGAGAGGAGAGGAGAGGAGAGGAGAGGAGAGGAGAGGAGAGGAGAGGAGAGGAGAGGAGAGGAGAGGAGAGGAGAGGAGAGGAGAGGAGAGGAGAGGAGAGGAGAGGAGAGGAGAAATTTTGTAAAAGATACTATTTTTTTTTTTTTTCCTTAGGGAAGTTGGCATATGTAATTAATCACAGGAGTCCAGAGGTTGTAGCTCTGAAAACATTGCAAGTTATCACCAGAATAAGAAAAAAATTTTCAAATAGTGTTCTGGAAAGTGGGAGCTTTTCTAGAGATTAAGACTGTAGAATTAAGAAATACTGGACAGTAAAGAAACCTGAACCAGAAAACAAAGCTAGAAAAAAAAAGGGCCCAACCTGCAAGAACAAGATAAGCCAGTTAGTTTATGAACTTTAATTTAATCTCTCACCAAAAAGATTCAAGTTTCCTCTCTTTAAATTAAAAACAATGTTTGTCCTGTCCTGTTTTGTTTCGTTTTATTATTATTATTATTATTATTATTATATATTTTCTGGTTTTAATAGTACAGTCCTAGAGTTCAGACATAATCTGGAACATTCATTTGTAAGAGGGTGGAACACCTACTCCAGGCTCTGATCAGCTCACTGTCATCTCGTGATGTGCCTTATCATTTTTAAATTACCTAACATTTGTTTGGAGGATTGATACCTACTTGCTACTAAAAGATACTAAAGCAAGTGACCCAAATACTTTTTCACTCATTCAGATGAATAGTCCCAAATGAACCTGACTTGCTTACAAGACAGTCTTTCCTGACAATGTATTACACATCATAAATGTCAATCCCAAATATAAAAAAAAATGAAAATCTTCAAAATGAAAATAATCTCAGTTTTCTAGATTCTTTCAAATTTCTTTCTCTTTTTTTTTGAGATATTAGTTTTATTTCTATTTAACTCTAAACAGTTATGTTTTTGAATGTCAGCTAGCATATATGTATTAATCAGTTCATTCAATATTCAAGAATTTCCATAGTCTTATACAGAACTACTCATGAAAAATATAGATTGAGATCACTGTGTTTGTATATGCACAATAATCGATGCCTTCTGAACCAGGTTAAAATCCATCCTGAGTCTCGCACAAGCCCTTACTTGGAGTTGCATCTGCCTTCATAAAGTTAGACTGGTATTGGTGGTATGTGTTTTGTTTTGTTGTGGTTTTTTTTTTAACAAAGAAAGAATAATTTCTCATCCATTTATTTCTAATTGACTGACATCTTCCTCTGTATCCCCTCTAATGGAATGAGCTCTTCATAATCTTGAAATTAAATTGAGACCATGAAACTTACTTTAGTAATGTTTCTTTCTTTAAAAACACACTTCTACACAGATTAAACTACTGACATTTTGCTGGGAATAAACATTGTCTCTGTAGACATAGACTGTAGGATCCTGAGCCTATTAGGTTCTGAGATGATACTTAGTTTCAAGTGCTGATTTTGACCCCAGGACTACTTATGAGGTGTAGTCTCCTGTCTGTCATGGACACACAGATTTTGGAAACATTTAGTGTGCTATCTGTAAGGTGGGGTTTTTTTTATTTAAAAAAAAAAAAAAAAAAAAAAAAAAAGCTGACACTGATGGTTCTCTCTGAGGCTTTCTTTCCAATTTTCTTCTGATGATCTCTGGATATGCAAATCATGAGGCTATGCTGGAAGGCTTATCTGTTTTGCAAACTTTATCTGGGGAGGAAGGACATGAGGTTAGCAGTGTTTTCCTGCTGGATGTATAAGCAGAGATTCAAAAATTTCATTGAACTATCTATATTGTTGTGCAACCATTTGGATGGGAAACAGGATTTGTTGTGGGTAATATTCACTTTTGGATGTAACTTAAAAGCTCTCTGAATGCCTGAACATAAAGGATTTAGAAATATTGACAGGTGTTTCTCAATGTCCTTGGTACTCTTTCAAATAGTTTCTACATAATATCTGTGTGAACCTACAAATATACAAATATTAATATGTATGTTTGAGTTCATTTTGTTTGGTTGGTTTTTTTTTGGTTAGGTTTTGGTTCATTTTGTTTTTTTTATTTTGGGTTGGATTTTGTTGTTGGGTGTTTCTGGTCTTTTGGTTTTGGGTGGTTTTGTTTTGTTTGTTTTGGTTTTGGTATTTTTTACCATGATGTTGATACTCAGTAAAAGGGGAAAAAAAGTAACCAACTCATCCTAGGATCAATGACAATCTTGTCATTGATTTTTCTATGTAAATACATTGGGTTCTCAAGTATCCAACTCTGGTCTCAGGTCCAGACACAGTTCCAGACTCTAATTCTTGTGTAATTGTATTATACCTAGTCTTACATAACTCCAAATAATAGTGGTTTTGAATAAGCCTGTTTTAATATGAATAATGGAGATAGTATGCCACTACAGAGTGACAGAGTGACATTCATCAACCTCATTTTCATTATTTTCATACTTATCTTTAGAACTTCTACTGGTATGCAACTTTTTATTACATTATTGGCAACTGCAAAAGACATTGCAGTGAAGTAGACTCGAAAACTTTCTGAAAAATGAAGCAACATCACAAAGCTATAGGATAACAGTGTTATGCACATGAATTCTATGAAAACAAGTATGCTTTTTTAAGTTACATTTTATTTTCTTAGACTTTTTGAAAGTACATTTCAGAACTCTCTACTGAAAAGATTAATTAGATTTTGTAATCTCATATTCAGTTGGGGTTATATCCCATTATTAAACTGTCCTAAAATACAGGGTAGCATTTTGAAGGTATTGACTTGCATCCATACCATGTCTTAAGCTATAAGGTCTAGAAAACTGAAGGGGTGTGTTGGAACGATAAAGGACTCAGCACTCCGATTCAATGTGAATCACGCAAAGCCATTTATTACAGAAGCATGTCTCCTTATATACGCAACTATTCTCTAATCATGAATCCACGCTCCAAGCATGGATTCGCTAAATGAGTATCATGGGCAGTCCACACGCTGGAGCCCCACCGATGATAGGTCCGATGACTCATGCCATGCTGAGGCCCTGTTAATGAAGAAATGCCCCTCTTTCTCACAACAGATTCTGTTCTCAGCTTCTCGAAGTGGCCTTGAGATTCCTTTGGGGCTGACTAATTCAACAATATATCTCCTTCTAACGAAACCCCTTCACAGGGGTGTTTTCCATGTCTTTCTGTGTAGTTCTGTTCCTTATTTGATAGTACGTAGGCCATTATGTAAGGCAAAGGGAGGATATTATTGAGACACAGACATAATGAATGATAAGGAAGAAAGTTGGATAATGTTATTTATCCTCATTTAGAACTTAAGAGCAGAGAAACAATCACAGAAATAATATTTGTATATAATTCTTAACCTTTGGAACTCATTTCAAAAGATATCTGACTCCTGATTTCAGTAAGATTCAGAGGAGGGATATGTTTCTATGATATATTTTTTTTTTATAAATTAAAAATATTAAGAGTGAATAAACAAATGAGAAATTGTGAAAATCAAGAAGGAAAATAATGGTGAAAATAAGTCAGAAATTCAAGAGTAAACGTGGACTTAGTCGTATAAAATTTAAATAGGGAAAATTAGGAAACAAATGTATTAAGAGGTGTGATTTACCTTAAAAATTATTTCCTCAGGAATACTCATTACTGAAAATAAACCCAAGGGAATGTTTTTCCACTTACTATAAACCATGAACCTTGATCTTGCAGTATGCTGAGGTTTGCTTTTTGGGCTGTGTGCTTTAATTGTTTTGGCTCAGCACCATGCTGAATTGTAACCCTGGCCTTTAGCTGCTAAGAGGATATAACTCTAGTAAACAGCACAACATATCCATGGCAACCTACAGTTTTAGTTCTAACTTTTCAAAACACAAAAAGGTGATTATTTTTTTTTCTTTATATTTTTATATTCCTATGGCTCATAATAGCAGTGATGACCTCCTGGCTGGGCATTTCCAAGCTATTAATGACAGGCTGAATTATGCGACCTTGACTTCACCTGCAGCCATTAACTTTTCTATCTAGTCATTAACTGCTGAGAAATGTCCTCCCTTTTGGTCATTATTTCTTATACACGCATTTCTTAAATAGGAATTTTCTGTAACAATTACATATCAGAGTAATTTTATATTTTTTTGTTAATAAGTACTATCGTTGTGTTCAAGGCACAGGGATCCTTTGACATCTAGCAGCTTGCACATCATTTAAGTTTCTGAGGAAGAGGTCATCATTTATGCAGAGGCAAATGGGAGACAAAGGGCTTAAAACATCACGTTTTACATGGGAGGAAAAAGACTTGCATCGTTTGAGTGAAATCTATGAAGCATATTCAGAAATGCTGAGAATTCATTTTTAGATCGGGCATTTAGATGTACAATGTATGCCACAATACCAGCTAGAAAACCCTTAGCCTTAATAGTAAAGGTGACCTCTAAGTTATCCCTCCTGACTACCGGATCTTTAGACAAAATGGTTAGTAATTTCACTGGGATTAATTTGCCAGCATTTTACAGACCCTTATCTTATTTTCAGGAACTCATAGAGGGATCAGAATCCACATGATATATTTCTCTTATCTGTCAGTGCAGCAGCATAAGATAAAAGAAGATTCTTATTGAATGGATATATTTTTCATTGTCCTTCATACCATAGATTAAATGGGTCTTGTATGATTTTTCTTTTCCTGATAGAGCAAGCCATACTTCTGCATAAATAACTTCTGTGTAATTTGAGAACTCTTATGAGGAGCTCAGTAATCATTTTTTTTTTTAGATGCTGTAATTGGAGGTCTTACCTGAATCAAAAACCAAATGTTGCTGGAGGGGAAAAGGGTTGTAGAGTTATTTTCGTGGGTGGGACTTAGTTGCCTGTATGAATGACAAAGAATATTATCATATATGCCTGGAAATATCAACAACAGAGGATTTGTTTAATTAATTTATTCCTGTAACTCAGATATATAGTTATACTTCCATAAACAACGTACATTCAGCGAAGTGCTTAGCCCTTTGCATAGGAAATTTCTCTGAAAATATCCTTGACTTAGCAGTCCTATGAAATGAAAAATTTGTCTTCAGGAGATAAAATTTGTTGTTCTTTTTGTTGTTATTTTATTTAGGTGTCTATTTTATTAGAACATATCAGCCTAATTTTGTACAATAGAGGGGAAAAAAAAAAAAAAAAAAACAACACAGAGAGGTGAACAAGGCCAAAAGTACATAAACCAAAGAAGTAAACTCTGCAAATCTTGATAAATGCAACTCCACCAGTAAGTGACAATATAGGTGAAACATTTCTCTTTTAAACTTTTTCCCATTAGTTTTTTGACAGGAGTACACCAGTTCAGCTTTAATGAGATTCTAGTGTAAAAACTTCAGGGCTAAATAAAAGAAACAAATCAAAAGGACCGGATGATTGCCATTTAATGTGAAAGAATGAAAGTGCAAACAATCATTGTATGACATCTAGCTGTGCTAGTCACTGCAGAATGACAGGTAGAACAATTCAAAGTTACTGATCTAAAGATGGAATAACAGCTCATATGTTTGAAGTGCTCAGAAGATGAAGAAATAAAACAGACTCTGAGATAAGACATGGTTAAGCCTTTTAAATTCCATGCCTTATTGTCAGTATCATTTGAACGCTTTTGTACACATTTTTTTTCCCTCAGAAACTATTTTATCGAAGGAATTACTTTTAAGAGATGATTTTTATTATTATCCTTCAGGCTGAATGGTATGCTTTGTTTTTCAACAAGATGAGAAAAAATGTACACAATGAAAAGTATATTACTAGTTTGCTAAGCACCCATATTGTGTATACTCAGAGGTATCTATTCTTGAGGATATATTGTTAAACTGTGCATTTTAAGCAAGTTCAATAATTCACATGCTAATTTGCTCTACAGGTAGCCTGAATTTTTTAACATCCAACACAACAAATTTCTTATTAAATTCTGTTTGCATTTTCCTTGTCTATACTTTTCTTGATATTATTTTAAGGCTCTAAGGAAAATCACCTATTCTTTCTTTCAGCAAGCCTTTTTATCAGTGAAATAACCTATTCTAGTTACTGCTGGAAACAATAATCTGTAATTGCTGCTTTCAGTCCTAATTTGGCCTGTCCCTAGTTTTTCATCTCAATCTAATCTAAACCTATTTGAGCAAATAAAATGATATTTACCTCATCCTCTGTTACAAGCTTTCAAGATTACAGGCTTCAGGAAAAATCAATACAAAATACCAGCTTAGCAGCAGGTTTGTGCTCAGAAAGAATGCTAACTTTTCTTTCCTGCATTTTCTGACTCTCTACTCCCCTGGAGTGAAAGCAAACCTTAGACTATAAGGAACGAACAGGGAAAAAAGAAACACAAAACCCCCATCCTTCAATGATGTGTTTGGTTCATGGTTAGTAGCCACTTTTGAGCTTACAAGCTGAAGTGCAGTGCATGGTCAAGCTTCTAACCTTTAGCTTCTGCTTCCACACTACACATCTTACAGAGTTCACCAAAAGGAAGGATCTTGACCTCTTGGATGATTTTTCAGACTCAAATACCATCTTCATTTATTATTTATTCGCTTCAAGCAGTTGGGATTTGAGGTATCATCATACCTGACTGACTTATTTAAGGAAGTGGCCACCTCTCTGTGGGGGAATCTCATGAGAATAAAATCCTATTACTTTCCAAAAAGATTACTTCATTTGCTGCCTGAAATAAGCTTTTGATGAAAACATTTGAATGTTGAGTTTGCAAACAAACGAGAATTCTCAGCAGGGCTACTTTTTTTTTTTTTTTTTTTTTTAATGCTGAAAAGGATGCCTGATTGGTTTTTTTATTGTAATTTTGCTTTATTCTGTTGGTTTTGGGTTTTTTGACTAAGAAATCAATTAATACAGAAAGATGAGTCTTTGTAAGAATTAAACTGTACCCATCAACCTTTCCAAATGATTTATTCTCTCTCTTTTGTAACAAAACAGAAAAGTTCTTCCTTTTAAAACTTGTACTGGATTTTTATTTCATAGCGTTCCAACCTCACTATGTGAATAGTCTCTGATTTGGAAAATTATGAGGAGTTATTTGGTCTCTCTTTAGACCCTGTAGGATCATAATCATATAATAGTTATGTAGTGTTTGAAAGAAGCTCTAAACCAAGTTAAGTATTTAACTTGATCACCCTTCATGGAAATATTTAATTCAGGACTCAGGTTTTCTCAGATAAGTAACAAAATAGGTATGTACTTTTCTTTGGGTGCCAATGTAAGAGTAACGCAGTCACTCGAAAAAAGTAACGTAAAAAAAAAAAAACAAAGACAAAAACAACAAACAAACAAAAACTAAACTAAAAAACTGAGTGTTTTATTTCCCCAAGAATAATAGTAGTATCGATGCTTTTAGGGGAAAAATAATTACTTTAAATGAGAGATTAAGACCTAATTGTATTCACCTAACTGTGGTTACTAAATTAGCACCCTAGTCACTCTAGGCACAAAAGTAATCAGTGGAGGGAGATAACCATTTTCAGAATGTTTGAGTCTTAGGTGAACTGAACTGACCTTTAGAGATGCTTATTTCTTTTCACTGAATATAGAGGGTGGTGAAGGTAACCTCAGGTGATTCATCTTAAAATTATTTAGGATAAATCCCAAGTGATAATTGTACTGCCAGCATCTTCTAAGCCATAAGACCCCTATTCTGCAGACCTTCTGCCACCCATGTAGGATTCTTCAGAAACCCAGGGCAGCTGAAATGTCTATTAGCTTCTAGTTCAATCCCAACAGAAACAACAAAAACTCAGGAAGAGCATTTCCTACACATAATTATTTTATTTAGAGTGATTTGCTAAATGCAAGTCCTTGAAAAATGAAAGAACATTATCTCACTCCTCTTGTGTGTCCAAGATTTGCTACTATTTAGGTAAAGTCAAGTTTCTCCTGCATCTCTTTTTCTCTATTATCCTCTTTATCTATGGTAATGATTTGTCCTGTAGGGTCAGACGATTACACGTCTCCTTTCCAAAGAGCAAAATGGGACAGATTACACTGCTTAGAGCTGTTGTTCCAAGATCTCCCCAGATTCTCTTATCACTTACATTCATACGTTTTCAGGGTTTTTTTTTTCCTTAATGAAAACCGAAATCTAAGAAATATGATTTTGAACAAAATTGTTATTATTTTGTACCACTGAGCCAATGATGCAATCAATCAATCTTCAGCCCAATTCAGTTTTCAACATTTTTGAGGAAAACATTATGAGATTTTTGTTGTAGTTGTTAAAAGAAATAATAATCTGGATGTTCTAATCTCCTGAAGTTAAAAACATTTCAAGAATGGAAGAGATGCTTCAGCACAGTTTCAACAGAGATGGAGAATGCAAAATACTTAATTGTGGCTCATTCAGTCTGCAGCTCATTGTTGATCATGGACTGTAACAAACCCTAGTGGAAGGTTAGAGAGTGGTTTCCAGACCAGACTCTCCACAAAAGCCTCCCCACCTTATACACAGAAGATGGTTATAACCATGTATAGCCTAAGACCACCTAGCAGCTTTTCCCTAGCAGATCAAAAAGAACAACAGAGCAAGGACAGGGCCAATTCATCCAGTAAAAGCTGAAATAAATATATTTATTTATCAGAAACATCTTGTGCTGTGGAATCCATATTAGTAGACAGAGGAACACAGAAGACTGCATACTCTTCCAAGTATTTAATATGTCCAGATAATATATTCAAGCAATAAAGTCCCATGCTAGCAGAAATATTACAACTTATTTTATTCTTCTATGATGACAGTGGTAAGGAGTGGCATAGTGTAAACTTCTGTGACATAATGTAACCAATGAAGAGAAATAACTGCCTCCAGAGAACAGTTCAGGACTTCTGTATTAGGAGAGACATATAAATGACATCTATTCACTCCCCTGTGCTCCTCCAGTCCATTTCTTGTAGGCGCTTATTGTTAGTAGTTTTGTATTTGACTGATAAGCTCTTCAGAATACTGGTATATTTATACAGTGTCTGATACATTGGAATATTATATTGTAAAACCTAGGTACCACCATGTAGAAATCAATACAACTACAACTATAAATGGTAAAAATAGCACTAATAGCAATAGTCATTAACAAAGATAAGAATAACAAATTCTCTCAATTCTTCATTATGCATTTAGAAGATAAGCTTTTTAACAACCTGTTAGTGCTTCTTTTTGAAGAAATAATGCTTTCTGAAGGGTGCATAATCATTAATGATATGACTTCTTCTCCAAATTCTGAATTTATAGAAAACTCTGACAATGCACAGAGAAAGAAGGCAAGCTGATTCTTAAGGACAGCTGTTCCTTCCTTCTCTGAGCAGAGTCACAAGAAAGAGTAAACAAAATGATTGCAGAAGTCACACCTCCACACCTGACAAGAAAGCTTTGTCTTCCAAAAGCTGGTCAAAACCTGAATTTTTCCCACAGATGCTGAGAATCAAAACATGTCATCTTCAGACTTAAAACAGTCAGTCTCAACCACCTGTACCACTAAACTGGTATTTAATGATCCTTTGCTATCTTAAGGTGCAGAGATTTGTCTTAACTTTCTAGTAATGTCAGGTTCTATATTTATTGTCATCAAAGAGCATTGGATATCTTCATGTCTTATTTTTTTCTTCCTGAAAGAAAATATTTTGGTTTCACATGCTTAAAATATCAGTTCTGAACCAAAACCAATGATAGTTCTTTGTTTCTGACCTGGTTTCTAGTAATCTAAACATAGAATTTCCAAGATAAGAATTTGGATCTAAGTCTCACTGCCTTTAGACATTGAACCTAACAGATTGTTTCACCTCTCTGAACCTTAAAAGCCACAGAATGTCATCATAGGCCCTATTTTTAAACCACAATTTTACAACATTCCCTGCGTTGTTCAGTAGCAAACATTCTTTCTTGGTGGTTTAGCCCAAGCATCTAAGCTGCACTTCATTGTTCATCCTCTGTATCCAGTTGAACAACTGTACCCAGCCAAGTGCAGTGTGGGATTGTGCCTAAACTTAATTAAGTGGAATAGATAACTTTTAATACGTGTCATCTCAGTTCTAAAAGGCTAAATTACATCAAAGTAACAAATTATAAAAGTGAAAGTCTTAAAACTAAACAGTATTCATTCATATGTTCAGCAAATACTGGAGAATCAAAGAAGCTTTGGGATGCTATGCAGGGCAGGGCTGTTTTGCCCACGTGTGCAAATAATGGTAGTTTAGAGGTGAACACATGAAGAGTCTTAAAAAAAAGGCACAAAAACCTCCAGACATATGATAAAGGCTTCTACTTTTCTACTCTACTTTTATCACCTCTAAAAAGTTCTTTTTATAAACAAACACATTTTCTTCTGACTTTGCCAGGAAAGGCAGCAGGATGCTCAATTTGTTTGGGTTATTAAATACACTTCTCGTTCCTTTCCATGTTCTTAAAAAGTAAACTTCCTAAAACACTATTATTGAAAAAAAAAAAAAAGAAAAAGAAGATTTATGTAGAATGGGCAATACTGAAGGAAAATCACAAGTTTGGATAGCTTTCCTTTTACTTTTCCATTGATACTACTTTTTTTCTGAAGTTTGAAATAATTTCCAAATGTTGCATTTTTTTTTGTCCCTGAGATTTTTTTTTTTTTGTATTTTGTTCTACTGCTGGGAATTCAGTTTCAATCGGAGGAGGCAGGCATTGATGTCAAATTACAGCTTAAAAAGGTGTTCAGCCTCTGTTTCAGGGATGAACAGGAAAAAGGCCCAATAGTCTGAATAAATGCAGAAGCTCAAAGAGAATGATTTATTGATAAAATAAATCCCACTCATTCAGAAGATGAGAAATGATTATGACTAGATAGAATATGCTTCTACTTTAAAGACAAATTAGGCATCCTTCAAGTTGAGATTGTAGGTATTTTTAAATTTGACCATTACTTTGTACACAGAAGAATGAGGATTGAATTTGGATTTGCATGCTCTGCAGCTGTGGAAATATCACAATAAACAACTTTTTGTAGTATACTTGTAGTTTGCATTTATTATGCTTGTTGGTGGATTTTGCCAGACGTGTTTTGCTAAATTTTAGTGAATAAATTGCAATTTTTAAGAGCTTCTTTCCTAATCTACAGAAGTAATTTCTTTAAAAATTAATATATACAGCAGAACATTCTGAGCTTAAGAAAATTAATTGTACAATGTAATGAACATTCTTCTAGAACTGAGACAACATAATTTAAAATAGTCAGCTTAATGTTCTGAAATATAATTTTGCTTTTGTTGCAGTTGAAAAATGAAGCTTTCTTTTATACACTCTATATCCCAAGATGATTTCAAAGCATTTTCACTTAGAAAAGCTAGCTACTATTACATATGAATTTTCAAAGCTTGCCAAGGCTTTGGAAGGAATGATGAAAATTACTATTGCACGACCTTCAGGTTTTCTTTGTTTCATAAAAGGCTAAGATAGCATTTTTGTCATTTTTCTTTCAGCTCAGGTCTTTCATCATAAATATCAAAGCGTGCAATTATGCCTGCTCATATCCTACCATATTCTGCCTGTTTTCTATCCATAGTGATGGTGTTCTCTTTTAGGATACTTTTTTCTTTTGTTTTTTGCAAATCTGAAAGAAGTCCCATGTTGTTGTCGAGTGCCATAAATTGTTCATGAAATGCATGTTGCACTGATTAAAAAGAAGATGAGTTGATTAAAATGGCTTTTATTCTTTTGTTCTAAGCAAAATCCTAAAGTAAGGTTCAACTGTCAAGCCTAAGAGGATCATAGGAGACTGATTTGGCCTACAGGTGGAATTTTTAAATAGTGCTCATTGTAAAATTGTACCGATCCTCTCTTCTGTTAAAATCTCTAGCTTCACAATGAATTATTCCTGTTGTTCCTTTTTATTTTTCCTGTACAACTTGTTGTTTGTCTTGTTTTGTGGTTTCATGTGCCCTGATCACCAAAACCACAGAATGCCCATGGCTGTTGTCGTACAAATTAAGTCATAGTTGCATAATATACTCAAAATTAGGTTACTTCTATCTCTTAAATGCTTCAAGTGAGCATCCTTTTTTTTTTTTTCTTTTCATTTGTTTACTGATCTATTTCATTTAAAAGGCATATTGGCATAGCACATGTACCATAAATATATTAGACTGAAATATCCATAGTTCTTTTGCTTCTGAAATGTTTTTTATCTGGTTTTGGTTTTTTTACAACCACTGACTTAAACACTAATAACTAATAATGCAGTAAAAATATTAGTATTCCATTAACTGACCGAAGAAAAAAAATCTGTCTCGAAAAGCCAAACAACTAACCTTTTCTAGTGCTTGCAGGAACATACCTCCCCATTTTTTGTTTGCTATGCCCAGATTTTTATCAAATATACAATGACACAAGGAATACATTGTTTTCATCAATTTGAACTGTACTGTCACATGAATGTGAACTTACTGGCTATATCTTAAGTTAAATGTCAAGGGATATACATTTTCCACATAGAATAAAATAGTTTTCAAGTTTATTTTAATGGTGGCAGAGTGGAAAACCCCAGCTCTATTTTCAATCCAAGTACAAAGTCCTCGGCATGTATTAATAAAAAAGTATATACCTACATAGTAACAGTGTTACTCACAGTACCTAAAAAAAAAAAAAAGATTTTTTAACAATAATAATTTAAACTATCAAAACCTTGGTTTTTAATAAGATTTGATGATGTGAGCTTGTGAAGAAATGAAAAAAATTCTGTAAAAAAAAAAAAAAATTTAGAGAGTATTTAGATATTTTTCAATCCTCTCAAAACAAACAAAAAACCAAAAATACCACACCAAGATGAGAAAGGAACAAGCAAAAAGGGAGAGGCTTTCTGCATTGGTGGTTTTGTTGTTCTTTTTTTTTCACATGTACCTTTTGAAAAGTCCCTTCTCAGCATATAAATACTTCCATCAAAACCCTCAGTATAGTGGCAATATGTATGAATACTGCAAAGGAAAGGAAGATAACACTCATCAAAAAATAATTCATTTATTCTTAAGATGTCTAAAATATTAATAGGACTTTCAAACAATGTTACTTGTTTATGCAGTGTCCATTCAGTTCACTGTGAAGTTGAGACGATGAGTGGAAATTCTTGGATTGCTATATATCCTCCTTCCTATATCACAGTATGTGGTTGCTTATTTTCCCACACTGCATGATAAATATGCTCAGAAATTATTGTGCATTAAGAAAAAAAAAATAAAAACAAACACCACACACAGTATAATAAAAGTGTCTGAGAGCTATAAACATAGCAGCTGCTTGAGAAACTTTTGAATGTCTGTAACAACTCATGGAGGATTTTGGCCTCTGCCTATCTGAAATCAATTTGAGGCAACTTAACTTCTACAATGTCTCTTTCTATCTGCCAGAATCAGTATTTTAAATGTTAAACATCAGTAATAAAGGTATAATATATAGAATAACATTTTAAAATGTATTTTCTTCTTCATCCATAAAACTTGGATCCTAGAATACTTTGAAGATTAGCCATTGAAGCAACTGATACTAAATTTATTTTTCATTTGAAGAAACTCTTAAATCCATTTTAGCATTCCTTATGCTTATGATGGAATACCAATGACACTGTTATTTTTGCAGATTATAAATCTATCTCCCTATAAGCATATCATCCATGTTGAAATAATATCTTTAACTAATAAAAGTTTGCCTTTGCCTTTGTAAAGAAGACTGTAAAAATGAATTTAAAAGTACACAAAATAATAGGAAGGCATTCTAAAGTATCCCCTTTTTCCAGAGGTAGACACTGTTAGATACTCATGTAACTATAATATTTATAATTAAGGCTAAAGATGCTAGAACTCTGTTAATAAAATTAAGAAGGTACTACCCATTAATAAGTGTAAGGTGCAGGTTCCAACTCAGAACCAGTCAGAATACTTCAAAGACAGGGTGGAGGCTTTATTTCTTTCTTTCAGTATATGCAACAAACAAAAAAAAAATAAAAAGGTGAGCTGAAATGTTGTACGGTTGGAAAAAAAGAAAAAAGCAATGAATGGTAACATAAATAATAACAGTTATGAATTACAATGATCACTGGAACACCATGGAAGAAAAAGTACAAATTATGCTGTGTAGTTGACAAAACTCAGTAAAAGGAAAGAGAGTCTTCTTCTCAAAATATCGCATAAAATATAGGGCAAGAAAAAATGTCAGTGAAGGGGATTCTGATGATGAAAATCTCTATGTTTAAAGGTTAGTTCACAAAAATAGCATCATTGTTGTATAGCATCACTGACTATTGTTGGGAGAATTATATTAAATGCTAAACAATAAAGAAGCTCAAATATGTTATGAATTTTCTATTACTATTAACCACTATTTCTGATAATTAAATAGTAATAGTAGTCTGATACACTCAGTACAGTGCCTGAACAAACCAGGTTTAAATGTTGTAAAACATTTCTTCCTAGGATTGTGACTACTAAGAGCACACATGAGGAATATATCAGAGGTGATAATATACAGGAATTCTTTGAAAACACTGTGACTACTAAGCAAAAGTGATCATAATATAAATTATTCAAAATTTGAGGAAAAAGACTCAAACCAAAGCACTGTGACATAAAATTATAAAGAAGATTTTTCATTGTTTTTTTGTCTGTTTGTTTCTTTTAATAGCATAACTAGTCAAAATTACAAGAATATCAAACATGGGGAAAATTAAATTTTGACTCAGAACAGACCTATGTTGATTACGTTATAACAGAACTATGCAGAGCATAACTTACTTTAGCAGAAAATGTAACATAAAAGTCAGTATTTGTAAGTGGCAAAATCTGCAAGATTACTTGAGCCAAGCTTGAAATCCTGCCTTCGTGAACCCAGCAGTAAGAATCATAAATTGTGTCTGACAAACATTTACAACAGAATGAGAAAGCCAAGAAGACAGAAAAAGACATATATCCAGAGACTAAAAAACAATGTATTATATAAGTATGAAAGAAACAAGAGGTATGTGTGAAAATTTTGTGGGTCCTTGGGGCTCCCAGAGGCTTATGAGGTAAACTGGGAATGATAAGGATATAGTGAGAAAAGAGTTCATTTCTTCCTCACAGTACTCATCTTAGGTCATACAGTATCTTCAAGATGAGATCTTTCTTCAATGTTAATTCTACTGTACCATTATCTTCAGATGCCTCAGTTTGTGTATGACACTAAGCTGGGTGGTGCATCTGATATGCTTGAGGGAAGGGGTGTCATCTAGAAGTGGGCCGAGGTCTTGCAGCTGGGTTGGAACAATCACAAGTATCAGTTCAGGCTGGAGGATGAGTGGACAGAGAGCAGCCCTGTCAAGAAGGACTTACAGATAATGGTAGATGAAAAATGCGACACGAGCCAACAATGTGCACTTCAGCCCAGAAAGCCAACCACATCCCAGGCTACGTCAAAAAGAGCGTAACCAGCAGGTTGAGGGAGGTGATTCTCCCCCTGTACACCGCTCTGGTGCATTGGTTCCCAGTGTAAAAAAAAATACATTGATCTGTTAGAGCAAAGCCAGAGGAAGTTCACAAAAAAGATCAGAGTACTGGAACACCTCACCTATGAATAAAGGTTGAGTGAGGTTGTTTAGTCTTTTGCAGAGAAGGCTTTGGGGAGATTTTATTATAGCCTTCTCACCAAAAAAAAAAAAAAAAAAAAAAGAAAAAAAAAAAAGGTAAACAAAAAAAAAGACAACTGGGGTCAGTGAACAGAAACTAGAAGAAGAAACCTGAGCTAGGAACTCACAAGAGAAAATAGGTTGTCTTGCAAAACACCAACCTCAGTCCTTCATTAATTGATTTCGTTATCACCAGCACCAGGAAGAAGGGGAAATGGGATAGGGATTGTACAAGCTGTTACATAGGTCACCAAAAGTAATGTGTTCACTTACAAGTACACTAAAGTAGTTTGCAATAGTGTATTAATGGAATATAGTTATACTCAAATGCAAAATTAGTGAATTTGAAGTATCATGAAGAAGTCTGACAGAAGAGAAAACCAGAAGTGACAATGAAAAGGTATGTAGAATTTAGATTCTATTAGATTTCTAATGACACCATTCTTTTTTGGTTTTTTTTCCATACAATGGTAAATAAAGAAGTCTGAACCAGGGCTCTAATTAAGATATCCAGTAGTACATTATCAGGAGACCTTAAGGACAGGAAAGTAAAAAAAGGTGGAAAAATTAGGTATGATTATGTAATGACCCAGGGATTCATTTCAGGAAATTTACCAGTAATTAAATAACTGTAACTTAAGTATAGTAAGATGTTTCCAGGGGCATGAAGAACCTTAGATCTGTGTACTAGAAATTCTTGCTTTGTTATGTACTTCAGTGCCTTTCTGTAGGACATTTGAAAGGTATGTTGGGACATTACCAATGGGCTGCCCAATCCAACATGGCAGGTTTTACTTCAGAGTCTCTCTGCAAAAACAATCTCTTTAAGTTTATCCAGTATATATGCACTTCCTAGTAGCAGAGAGCAAAGATAAATTATTTTAAGTCTTGTAATAAAGACAATGTTGGTTGGTTAGCAGAAATCTGTATTCAGCAGAGGAAAGTTTTAGCCCCTCATATCTGACTTTTCTCTAGCCTTAACCAGCATAAATCAGGCAACAAGATTCACTAAAGGTTGTTGAAGTTAAATCTCTTATTTGTAAACCTAGCTAATTATGACATATATGTTAGTTTTTCCAACAAAGTCAGTGAGAGGAAAGGATGAAGAGATATATATTAGTAAGAGTTGGGTGTAAAGGAGCTCATTTTTACTTGATTTTCAGTTTCTAGTCAGTTAAGATTCATTAGATCTTGCTGTATAGAAAGTTACCACAAAACCTTCTTAAATGTATTTAGCTTTTCTTGGGCTAATCCCTTAGCAACTCATTTGTAACTATCCATTCAATTAGCATAGCACCTGTTACCCTTGAAATTCTAGGGCTTACTACCTTGGACAAACTAAAGCTTTAGGAAGTGTTAATTAGGAGTTACGGGACTTAATTAAGAAGAGAAGGAAAAAAAATTCTGAAACACCAGGTTGCATTGTAACATGTATTTCTATTCAGAGTAACAGCTAATTCTGCTGAGAATAACAGTTACAGTATTTTAAAGTTTGAGAATCTATACATCAAACAAGAAGAAAAAAAATAATGTTGACTTGCATAGGCTTTTTGAAGTGTGATACATTATGCATGAAGCCACCTGAGTTCCAGCATTGTTGCAAAAGGGACAACTGAATGACTTAGGCAAAAAAAAACTTTATTAATACCCTGTAATTCTGGTAGTATTCCATAAAACTAACAAACAAATTCCTAAACTGTCTGGCTGGGATATTAAGCATGCTGGAACTTCAGTCTCTAAATGTCTTTGATGCACAGGTGTTTAAAAAGTTTCTGAATATTAAATATCCTTTCCCTCATACGAATCCACTAAGAAGAAAGAAGATTGACTAAAGTTGTGTTTTGAAAGAATAAACATTTTCAAAATATTACTTCAAGTACTCAATAAAGTTCTTTCGAAGAAAAGCTGTGGTCAGTTTTCAACCCATTTCAATGAATGAAGTATTATTGCATTTGGTCTTTTACTGTCTTTATAAGTAATGTTTATTTAAACTACTTCCAGGTGACTCATTTCAGGAGAAAAATATCTGTCTGATAGATATATGTAGATGTATCAGGCAGATATTTTCTTATTCAAGTAGTTTGATCAGAACAACATTTTGTGCATTCTTAGAAATATCTGCTATCATAAAGATTTCCACCACTTTTCTGAATGTACTCTTCACAATTTTATCCTCCAAATCAATTTTAATTTTAGAAATAAAAAATGTTTTCTGGGAAGTTAAATGAAAAATCTACATGAAAATCATTGAAACATCTGACAAGCCACTTAAAACTAAATTCATAGTTACTACCGGTGATCATATGATCATATTATGACCTTGACTATGAAGAGGTGTGTCTTGTTTCATCTTTATTGGAGCCTCAAGATTGCAGTTTATCCATGGGGAACATAGTGCCGTAGTGTGGAAGCACTCTTTGTGGTGAAACATTTGACATCCAGTCTGTAGATACAGCTGTAGCACGCAAAGATTAAGTTTTCCTGTAAGGTAATCTTTAAGAAGAACTGGTGTCTCTTCACTCTATCTGTAAGAGATAGGCTTAATGCTATCTAGCCTGTAGAGAAACTGTATATTTGAATTATTCTGGTTCAGAACAGTAAGTAGATTCTACCTCTGAGTAACTTTCTTAAATGTGGGTCCAGGTCCATGGAAGACACTTTACACTTTCTACTCCTTCGCTTGAGCTAATTAGAGAAAGAATGGATGGTCTTGGTTCCCCGATTTGCTAAATAACGTAAATGTGATAGAAATGTCAGCAGACAATAGGATGAAGTTGATAACCAAGTAGTGGTAAAGGCCAGGCATATATTAATAGATACCCAGGAACCAAGGAACTGCAGAAAAGGAACCATTTAAAAAAACTGTTCACTCCTTATGTTGCTACTGATGTGGCTGCTGCACAGAAATACCGCAAGTACAGTGTAACCACAGTCTCTGCATTACATATATTTCTCTTAAACTTTACATCACAGAGTGTGATGGCATCAGTTAAGCATGATTACAAACAGACTTTTGATTCATTACTGTGCATTGGTTATTTTAAATCTTTTCTTGTTGCAATCAGAAGCAGAAGAGATCACTTAATGCTGGATACATATATAGTAATGACAAAGAGATTGTAGAAATAGTGTGATCTGTTTACATTTTTATTTAATGAATTTATGAACTATATTTCTTTGGGTTTCAAAGAGAATTAAACAGGAAAAATTGCGATAATTATACCAAAAACCTGAAATGACATTAATATCAGTACCCATATTAAACAGAACATATGTAAACTGTGTTTTTCGTTTTAGCATTTTTTCTTCAGCCTCCTAAGTTATGAAATATGCAGATGCCTTCTTACATCCATCCTTGAAGGTGATACAGTGTATTGATTTGATGTATCTTGAGACCTAATAATCAAGTACATGTTTTTATGATTGGCTGATGTTACCTTGTATCTGGCTGCCTGAAGAATGTTAAGTTGACTGAGGTCATCTATAGCCTATAGACAATCCACACCACTAATAAAAATGCTAAGTAGACTGTCAATCTGTTTCCCAATCATATCAAACTTCTAATCCAATTCATAATTTTCAAGATGAAACTAATCTAAAAAATAAAATAAAAGTGTTTACTAGAACAAGGTGATATACTGGTGGTATCCATCTAGCTGCATTTTAACATTTGAGCTTTCTCTTGAAAGCTTACAATAATGAATATCATAGAATGGAAAATTTTGAACAGATCTTTATGGACAGAACATTGTACCGGTGATTATAATACAAAGTGAAAAACAAACAAACAAAACCAATCAATCAAACAAAAAAACCAACAAAAATATACCAAACAAAAGAAACAGCTTTATCTGAGCTTCAGATATGTGGAATGCATTGCTCAATAACCTTAAAAATCCAGTTTGTGCTTTCTCATAAGCTATTTTCAGCTGCAGATTCGTATCTGAGGATAGCGTATGGTTGAAAGTATACATTATAAAAAATAATGGTAACATTTGGTTCTGCATACAGTCAACTCCAAATATTTTATTTTGGTGATGTGGTAAAATTTTTTATATTTCAGTTTTGAATGAACTTAGAGGTACAAAACATAGGAACTGTGGCTGTTGAATACTGTATTTCAGTGCCACGGAAAAACCCTAAATTTAGCTCTAGATTTAAGACTACCCTTCCTAAAACTAGCAGGTGTTAATAAAGAAGTTGTGGTCCAAAGGTTCACACTGTCAGAGAGTAAGTATTATACTTTCCTTCTAAGATGTACATCTAAAGAAAATCAGATGTTAACAGATACTATGAACTTTCATTTTCATCATTAAACAGATAATTTCCTGACTTTATTTAAGCTTGGTTTAAACTCACTTACACATAGCAATATATTGGAGGATTCATTGATATATTGTCAGTCTTGTTCAGTTGTGTAAATACAGATTTTACAGCATAAACCAGTCCGTGAAAAGTTACCATGACTTTCTGCTGCAAGTCCTTTAAATCTGATAAACTCACAGGCAGATGTGGATATTTCCCAATTCACTATTTATATATGTTAAATTCCTCTTCAGTTTGCTTTTCAAAAATCAGATCCTTGAAATAATGTAAATGTGTATAGCTTAGAGCATTAAATATTGGTTCTGTATGTTTTTAATTAAATAATTAATATAACAAATAAAACACATTCATACATGATAATCCTATTATTTAGCCTTTGTTTTCAGTCATACAGTTGTACAACAGAAAAACAGAATAAAGAGTTAAAATTGGGTAATTTATGGTATTTTCCATCCAGCCCGATCCACCCTCTCCTCCCCTCCCACTAAGGACAGGCAATCAGGAGGAAAAGAAGGACAGAGAGAAGAGAGTTGGAAAAATTAAAAATGTTTTACTAATGCTACTAATAAGAATAGAGGAAATAATACAAAATATACAAAACCAATCTTGAAAGCCTCAGCAACTGCAGAGATGGCACCCAAAGTCCTGGATCGGACTCTGCACTGGCAAAGGGGGAAGTGAGGGGAGGAGAGGAGGTTAACAATACATCTGCCGGGGTTTTACTGTCACCCCGCAATCTAAACCCTCGACATTTGCCTACCCCCTACAGTGCAAAATAAATAAAAAAAAAACCACCCTGATAGCTGTTAGGAGAAATTATGTTGTTTCTAATTATGTTGTTTCTAATTATGTTGTTTCTCATTCAGGGCAACCAGTCAAGAATGTTGAAACACTTTCTGAAAAAGAGCAAATTTGGTTTTAGTTATGCCAAAGTAAGGATTGCTGTGGAGAATTTCACCGTTACTCTGGGTGATGCCTGATGTTGCCATCAGCTCCCATAAGGTCATTTCTGAGCTGTTTTTCAGTAATTTCAGTAAATTTTGTTTAGTTATCCGCAGGTAAGAGAATAACAATATCTTGCTTTTTTCTCTTCCTATGTCTCTAATTGGCAGATTTTCAACCCAAGTTTTTAGATAAGTGATTTTAATTTCTTCCTGACTGTGCCAAGAGTATTCCTTGGCATCTGGCATTTTCACTGTAATATTGCCAGTGACCAGGCATTGGATAGAATCAAAGTACTAGCACAGTATTTTGTAATTTTCACAGAAGCATTTTATTTGATTGACTCTAGAATGCTGATTAGAGGATATAAGACTATGATGCTCTTGAGGATAAGTCATTTAACTCAGATTCATGGCTGTTTAATAAGAAGAGCACACAGATTTGTTGTACAGGGCAAGGAATCTGGCTTGGCTGAAATGGACTGTGATGTCCGCCAAGACTCAGTCTTCAGACCATGTTTATTGAATTTATTTGTCAATGATTTATTCTTGATTGTATTAAATCTATTTTACAACTATATATATGATGCAATGTTACAACATGGTTCTAATTCATTGTCCAAGGTAGGGAAGGATTCAGATAATTTATAGAGGAAACTTTGAAAATAAAGCTTTTACTAATGAACAAGAAAACTGCTAGCTATTAATTTCCAAACAAACCCCAAACACTCCTGCAGTCCTTACTCAGAAAAAAAAAAAAAAGCTCTCCACTGAAATACATACTTAAGTCATGACTTCAGGGTTGGATCAACACAGTCTAGTTACTCTTTAGCAATTTTGTGTCAAAATGCTGTTAATTAGCAGCAGGTATAATTTTTAAAGGTAGGAATTCCACTGAATATATTGTACTTAAGCAATAGAAGAAGCAAGAAACAAAAAATCTGTGAAGTGTTGTCAGCTGAAAGGTTGTTTAAATCTAGAAGTAAGAACTCTAATATCAATAAAAAGCTATGTACATTTGTTTTCTATTAATTCTATGGATAGATAAAATCCAATTTGACTTTAGGCAAATTTTCAGATTTGTAGCTTGACAGAATATAACACATCACTGCAGCTTTTATGTGAATAAGTCAACTTACTTCCTCCTCAGTGAGTCTGGAACTATGCAAATTTATTTTCTGTTTGGAGAGGCCTCTGGTTATATGAAAACAATGTTGTTTCTTTTAGATTTTAATTTAATATTCCAACCCTTAGAGGGGGAAATCATCATAGACTCATTTACCCTACAGTCAGTGTGACATTATGGGAGGGTGTATTTAATGCCTTAGCAGAAAGCATTTTGAATGGGCATCCGAAGGTGATAAGAACTGAAATAATCTTTGGCAAAATTCAAATGCAGCTTAATTGAATATTTAAAATAATTCAAAAGGTATAATTGAGAATAAATTATGTAATTATGTGGTATGAATTATTTGATTTTATACTCCCTTCCGATTAGAAGTACCACAGGTGCTTGGATATGGGTAGGGCAAGTTTCTTGCTGTGAAAGTCATTTGAGATGGAATATGAAGCATTGTACATTAATGAGGTTTTATCATCTCTGATTCTGCTATTTTCATAAATATATATATGAAGGTATTTATATAACTCTTTAAAACCCGTGGTGGTTTGGACCTTAGTTTCATATTGGCATATTCTGTTATATTCACAATTTTTAATTCTTTATCGTTTAATAGAGACATTTTGAAAATCAAAGTGTTCTCATACACAGTGAATGGGTGATATATGGGGGTATGTGATACAAGATATTCCTTCTTCAAGACAGATATATTTAGATATCTCTCTTGTTCCTTGTTTTTATGTTTCAGGTTTTGGGTTGGGGGACTTTTACATTTTTTGACCTGTGGAGAGATCCCACAGGATAAATGTCTATGTCATAAAAACATGGTTGTGCTTGACTTCATATTATAAAAAGTCAGCAGAATACCCTGAGTTTTGGAGGTATGTATAACTGACATCTGTGCAAGTACTCAAAATGCTAGAACATGCTAATACTAAAAAGGAAGCAATATAGGTTTATTTTCAAAAACATTAGTCCTGAGTACTCATCCATTTCACATTAAGTACACAGTCATCAAACTGGCTTCTGTGAGAACAAACACAAGAGTTTTAGCTCCAAATTTCAGTGACAAACTTTGACACCTGTCTTTGAGTAATTTAATTATAAAAGTTGAAAATATGTTTCCATGTACACACAAAACTAAGAAATGCATACTTCGTTCATAAGTCCATGACTATTCCAGTCAAGGCTTAGCTCAGAGTATTCCTTCTCCTGCCATAACTATACTAGCAAAATCCAGAAAATACTGATTCCTTTTGCTAGAATAGCTTATTCAAGACAAGGAGTTCCTAAAATAGGAGATGAACTCTTCTGCCACTGAACACTAAAACAGCTGAATCCTGTCTAGAAAGCATTGTTGCCCACATTGCTCAAGTCCTTTGTCTTAAAAATGGGGAAAAAAAAAAATAGCCTAGACTGGTTTTGAAGTCAGAAGTCGTTTTCAAGACATAAGAGAGTTCTTGAAGTGTTGATGCTAACTAGCGAAGAAGGAAAATCCTGGTGGTGAGAAGGTATCTATATTTAATTGCTTTAACACAGGGTAGAAAGGAATAGAGGACTTAACTCCGTGGAACTGACTATCCATGATGGCCTCAAGGGCAGAGACAAAAGTGGCCTTCATTGCCTTATGCCTGACAGTTCACTTGCCTTAATCAGGCTCCAAATATGCACACTGAACATGACAAAGATCACTTTGAACTGAGTTATTCCTTTTTAATTTCCAACTGTATTGACAATTCATTTGGGAGCTCCAAATTAGGGTTTCTGGAAAATATATGTTGGCAAAACTCTGCTCTTAAACAACTATATTTTCTGATTTGCAAATCTTATCAAAGCCTTAATGATATTATAAAGATTTTAATTTGAAAACAGTAGCATCAAATACAAGTGTTCAAATTTGTTTTGATAATATTACTCTCTATGATATCTTACCCTTCTGCAGCATGGTGAAGAAGGAATCAGCTGTGAGTTTGCTGCTTTTAATAACTTTCTTTTATCTAAGGATTATATGGTTTCCTTTAATTTATTTAAATACTTGTTGACATGTTATCTTTGCCAGTTACTTTGAAGATCTTCTGAAAGGATCAGTCTTTGAGTGATAATGAAGATAAAGTTACAGAGTGTTTAACCGTTCAATGATTTGGAAGCTCTCAGTATTGAAGGTAAGCAGGAACAGAAAAAGTTCTTAAACTGTGGATTAATTATTTTTTTTTTCTTATGAATTCACATATCAAAATCCTCTTGCACGTGCTGAATTTTTGTTTACTGTCACTTAAATTTTTGCATGTGCAGGAGATAATGGAGCTCTGGGGTTTTGAGAGGATTTTCCCCAGACAAAGGAACTTAAAAGACAAGCAGAGGTGAAAACATTATGAGCAGGTCAGTTACAGATCTGTTTCAACACCTCTCAGAAAAGCTAATTTTTCCATTCAGTTTATACCTTAATTTATGTTTTGTGCAATGAATCACTGGGATAACCCTAACATTTGCATTCCATGACTTTTCAATGTTTAAAGTAAAAACCTTCATGTTAAATTGACAAATGATTTGTATTAATATAAAATTAGATTTAGGAAAATCATTTAATCTATAAATGACATCTGGTATTTACAGCTTCAGAGTCTGATGAAGATAGATGCACTACCTTACATGTTTATAATATTTTGTAAATTTGCAAATGCGTATTTAAATTGATTGTATCCCTCTCCCATCCTTCAAATGTCACTGGCCCTCTAAGGACCAAAGCTCACTTTCATTAATGGAAAGACTTACAAGCTAAATGTATAGCCTAAAATTAAACAGAGCCTAGGAACATTCCTGAGCCCTGGAATACTACCCTTTCTACTGTTGAAGTGCTAGTGTGTTCCTCAGCATGATTTTGGCTTATGTCAGCTAGCTTTTGGCTGACTAATTCTTGGGTGTAGTTCAGGACTTAGTGTGACCCAGGGAAAATCTCTAACAGACACTTTGAGTGCAGCAACCCTGTTCTGGAGGGTGAAAGAGTTCAGTAGCATGGGTGTGGGGCATTCTGTGCCAGTTGGCCTTAGTGTTGCCTTCTGAGTAGCCACAGTGAAGTTTAAGCCAACATGTTTGGAGGGGATGGGGTTATCATATATTCTCACAGTCTTGCTCTATACAAACTTCCTTGCATAGAGCTGTGTTCAGATAGAACTTGTTAGGAGTATTTTTGGATTTCATGTTTTGATCATAAAAATTTAAAATCTTTCATGGGAATGTGCCTTCCAGCCCCAACAAGTGTGGAATTCCTAGTTAAGAAAGGACACAATTCCACTAACTCATCCAAAAATAATAACCTTCTGGAGTGGAGGGAGTAAGGTCTTGGCTTAAAAGAATCAGTTAGGGGACCAGTAGTCCCCGGCCCACAGGAGTGTTCTTCTGTGAGTTAATGTGATGTTGTCCAGGATCTCAGTGTGAGATTAAGGAAAGTTGCCAAGATGCTGTCATACTCAGAGACAGAGAGTCAAGTGAGATCAGACCTTTTAAATTTGAAGTGGTTCTTTTGAGTGCCCAGAAGACTGGAATCCAATCCCCTTGGCTTGGAAAAAGGGTGTATTTAGAGACAAATATTTTTTAAAAACTCTGGACTAATTCTACTTCTTTGTATCATATTTCTTTTACTGATTAAACTAGCATCTTACATGTTTTTTATTGTGATATCTTCAGAAACTTGTATTGAATTTTAAAGAGCAACATTTTAAGCAACAAGAAAGATAGGGGTCACATAGACACTCTCTGTGCATATGTATGTGATTGTGTATACAGACTCCGGTAGAGGAAAATGCATATTCTGCACCAAAGTTACATCTGTTAATTATTTCTAGTGTATCAGTATTTGATTTCTTCTCTTGATACTAAACGTGTCGAGATGGAGAAGCAAGGGAAGGTTTATGAGGTTCTTTATAATGGATTAATATAATTAACTTTCATGTCAGGATTTAATATATGCAAGCTTAAGCACAATTTAGGCTTTTAACATTGTTTTATATGAATGCAGAATGCATTTTCTTCTCATCTTTTCCTTCCTATGCATGTTATGCACAGAAACATAGAAGGCCATTACAGTCTTTAACCTATGTTATTCCATAGCAAACTGCACTTCTATCGCATATTTTTTCAAAAAGCTAGAGCAAAATGCATAGGCTGTAAGTTCCAAATGAAATGCACTTAGCACCAAAAGCAGGTAACCCTGAGGTACATTTTTGTGTACCTCTTACACAATGTGTACTCTCACATAGCAATAAGAATTTTCTTTGCCTGTATTCTGACCAAAAAAAAAAAAAAAAAAAAAAAGTTGTATGTTTAATGGATCTTTGTAGAAGTGAGAAGTAGTTTCACTGCATGAGAGTCAATAAAGTCCTTGAAACATCCTTGCTAAAATGATCATTCCTTCAGTTATGCTCATAATTCCAGTGGCCAGCATGCTTGTGCGTGTATTCCTCAAGTGCCAAGAATAGTCTTCCATGCTACAAAAAGACAGCGTCTGGGAGAACGAGTTCATTGCAAATCTGCAGAGCCAGAAAGAGTGTGTATTAGGGAAAGGAAGCATGTGTTTTGTCTTGCCTATAATGCCGCTGCTCTGTGCACTTCTCCAGTGCTTTCGTAAGGTTTATGGATAGTCTTGGCCTTTGAAATCACAATGTCTCCAGACACTGCTGCTTCTCAGCTCCTTTGCCAAGACAAAATAAGTCATAAGAATATGAATGTTAAGGCTGGGAATATTCAGGGAACATCTTTAGGTTGGTCAGTCTTTTTTTCCAGCAGTTTAAATCCTACTTCTTTTATCCCTATCAAGAACACTTAGGGAAAACAAGTTTTCTAACTTGAGCAAAATTTAGGTTTTATCAATCATAGAAAAAGAAGAACAAGTTTTTGTCTGTGCAAGTGAATAATCTCTGTTAGGCGTATGTTAATAAGAAATGCTATAGGCATTAAATTTTGCCTTTTCTTCATTTTAGTTCCAGTATTTGTGTCTTGTTCAATGGTTCTATTCAATTTCTGGTTTTGCTTGTCGTCTCACTTTTCTCCACATTTTATTTTAAAATTTATTTTCTCCTTTTCTTATCTTAGCTTGTCCTATTGAGATTCTGCAGCCAGTCCTGGCTCTGTTGAATTTTCACTCACACAGCTTTGAAACTGGTTGAAAATAAACTAAAAAATCCTCTGTCGATGGCTAAAATCTGAATGTCAATTTCATACTCATTAAATGAATATTGTGTACAGATGTATATATCTGAACATTATGTGATGTGATCTTTTGGGTTTGCTTTCCTGTTACCTCTGACCCTGCCTTTAGAAAGCCTGCTTCACAAAGGCATCTGATGTGAGCAAGAATGGACTTCCTTGGGTAGCAGAATATCAGTTTCATGTACCGTAGTTGAGAATGCAGTTGTCTCATTTAAATAATACCTCATAAGGAGACGGTCTCTGAGGAAGCAAGGGGAAAATAAAGCTTTGTCTGTAAGTTATTAGCCAGAGACCATTTTATGTACGCTCTAGTGAAATTGTAAGGAAATACAATGTATTTGGAGTAGTTTTGCCATGGTTAACAAATTTTAAGTTCTCTATACAATTCTGAAGGAATGTCTATGGTAACCCAGAGATACAAAATGCTTCCGTACCACTATGAACAAAAAGAATCTTGAAAAGGAAATGCAAACAGTTGTCAAGATCAAAAAAGACACCTGAAATCATCACTGTAAATATCAGTAACAATCAAATGATGATATGCGAAATAAATGTGCAGAAAAGAAAGCAACATAGAAATGAAATAAAATACATCTAATACACCCAAAATTGTGGAATTGTTTTAAGAAATGCCTTTCTCATTACAGCTGAATGTGATTTTCCAGATAAAGGCATTGTAATATGACCCGGTGTGCTGTTCTGTGTGTACAATAAAGCAAGCAAAATTAATCCCTTCCCCTGATGACCTCTAGAAATGAAAACCCATTATAGTAATAATATTTGTACTTAGGCCTTGATGTTTTTGTGCTGAATCTGAATGCTACAAAATGATTGTATACAGTGGCTGATGAGGACATATGTACAGATAATTACATAAATAATCCTCTTTATATAGGTGCAAGGTGACTTTTTAGATCTGGTATGGAAACTAGTTGAAGCCTAATAAAACTTGTAATCATTTTCTTTACTGCTAGGGCCTGAATCTTATTATGTTGAAAGGTCTGTTAGGAATGTTTCCCTTTTTAACATGGAATGCATGTAACTGGATCTTGTGCACAGTTCTCCTGTTTGTAAAACTTGAATTAAGCATTGAAATATCTGCCTAAGTTACTGGTTTTGGTGTTTGCCAAAGTATATATTGTATCAAATACTATAATATGTTACCAGTCTGTGGTTCGGTCAGCAAGCCCCACTTAAAGGGTGAAAGATCCTTTAAAAAACAACATTATTTAGCTTGGAACAAAAATCAATACTCCATATGATATGGTAATGAAACACAGACTTTGTAACATATTGATGGACACTGAGAAAGTGTGTGTGGTGAGAGGAGTGGGTGTGTTTGTGTGCATGTTGGAAGGACCACAATAGTATTAATAGCCTGTAAGGGAGGTTTCTGACATTTGGTAAACACATGAGTATGACACAGAGCACAATAGGATCAGTTCAGAAACAATGATCCGTACATTACTCTGGAACACCAATACATGCGAGCTTTCTTCTGTCAGCATTTGTATTTTCACAGGATGCAGTAGCAAAGCATTAGCTTTGTGGAAAATGAAGGCTAAAAACACATCCACATATTGTTTTAGTATTTTGCTTTACTTTTAGTATTTGTGTAGCTGTCTGATGTGGGCCATATATCCAAGCCATTTCAATTTTGCACAAACAGTCTGGCTTTCTATTTGTATAAATGGTAATAAATTTCCATTGATCAGGGCTTAGTGGAAATTAGAACACCCTCCAAGTGCCTCGACCAGGGAGGCTGCTCCCAGCAGACTCCCACTCACATTAAAAGCCCACTGGAATGTTTCAGAAAGGTTGGTGTTGCCATGTATTACTTTGCAATGTCAATACCAGAAGGCCTATTGATTTGGGTCACTTTCTTTAAATTAAAAAAAAAAAAATATTTAGTATTTGAAAATAGTAAAAAATGGCCACCTGGAATAAAAATAACACAACCTTGTCTCTCTTTCTGAGACTGTCAATTAGCTTGGGAAAGCCTACAATGATTGTAGACTGTAACTATTTATTAAAAAAAAATAAATTATACTATGTGTTGTATTTTCAAAATATTCTTTATGAAGACTTATATTTCAGCCTTCTGCTAAACAATAAAACTTTAATTTATTCATTGCATTTCATTTTAGATTAAGGTTGAGGGGATTTCTTTTAAGCAGAGTGTGTAGGTGTTTTGAAGAGGGTGACCTGAGAGAGATACAGACATGTGCAAGACATTATCAGTGTTGGTGAAGCAGCACAGGGAGAGGAGGTGTGCAGAGATTTCTTACTAATAGTGATTTCCATATGATTATCAGCAAACTGCTAAAAAGTGAGAGAGCAGGGAGCTATGAAAGCAGAAAGGACAGATATAAAGTAGGAGGCAATATACTTCATGTTAGGATCTGTACACATGAAACACTATAATTAGGAAATACTTGAATCAGCTGCCTGAAACCATATTAGAGGGAACTAGAAGTCAAGATTCATCTGTATGAAATAAATACTGCCAATAAAGAGGGTATGGTTTGGTTTTAGGGATTGGTTGTTTTTTCTCAAGAGTTAGGAAGGCTGTAACTCAGCCACATATCAAAGTGTGCCATATGTCAAAAACTATCTTTCTTCTCTACAACAGTAGCTTATTACCAAAAAGTATTTTAGGTATTTTCATCCAGATTCTTTCACACCCCTTCTTTCGGGTTCCATTTTCCTTTGCCTGATCCTTCAGAATCTTTCGTGATACTTCCTTACCCCACTGAAAAGCTTTCCATATATAGCCTGTGGTCAGTGATGCAACTCCTTGGGCAGGCTGGGAAGATGTGACACTACTTGTCCCTAGGCATTCTTCTTTGACTCCCTTCTGGATCTCTACCACACTGAGGATCCATTTTGAAATCCTAACACTGTTCTGTAAAAATAATGCACCTTTGTCTTCTAGCTTAAAATGTGGTTTTTTTCAAGAGTGGCATCATTCATGCACAACCTGTTAAATGAATACTTGTATTCAAATAACTTGCTGATTATGCAAAACAACTCTGCCTGTTATGGTACACATTCAGTGCAGAAAATTGCTCTGTTAGTTGGACTGCTTTTCCTATCACAATGAAACATAGATCTGCTTACAGCTAAAAGTCCAAGTGCCTGATTTACTAAAAATTAGTGATCCATCAGATTGATGGGCAATCTGCACTCTTGGTGCCTTGAAATTTCTTGCATCAGTCACCAGATCATGATTTACTAATAGGGTTTCAGGGCTTGCAAAATAGCACAACTCTAACCACATATTAATATTTAATCTGGTATTTTAAGTGCACCTAACAAAAGACCCCAGAGCTGCTGACAGGACCCTAAATTGTGAATTTCTTAAAAAGCAATTGGGTATTTCCATAGTGGTTTCATGTGGAAATCTGAAATAAAAAGAAATACATGAATTAAGCCCTGCTCATGAACCCACAAGCTTCTGACTCTATTTTCTTGAAAAACGGTTTCTAGATTGTTTTTTCGTAGTCTAGCTTCATTAACATATGACAAAGCCTTTTTTGGCAGTTTCACTGTCCATAGCTCACGATGGCAGAGAAATTTTGAAACTCATTTCTATATTGTCTACAATTAAACAGTTTGTTCTTTAAATACCTAATCCACTTGGTAACTCTAGAAAAGTACTAAATTAGAGGAAAAATAATGTATAAATCACAAAGACCTCTTGATTACCATGAAATTTAGTAACTGAATCTGCACGGACTTAGTAAATTGGGCCCTCTGTGTTTTGCATAGCATTTTTAAGTAACCAAGATAGGCAAGAAGCTGAAATACATATTGATAGTGTTTCTATCATTTCATGGCTTAAACAGAGCAATCGAGTGAGTTAATAAGCAACTTGTCCTGCTGCTGTCAGATGAATATTCTAATTTTACAAAATGTATATATGCATGTCTAGAACAGGGTTTATTTGTTTCTTCCATTTTCATATGCCATAATTTATGAAAGATGTTCCCAACACCACCTGTAATAACAGAATGTTTATTAGTGTGCAAATGAGGGTTATAAATGATGTTGCTTATCTATGGAACAAAACACAAAAGACAACTTATTAGCAAAAGACAAATTGCTCAGCAAGTTTAAATGAGCTGCTATGTTTGTCATGAAAAAAACCCTTTTATTTGCACAGATCAATGCTTTTATAATCCATTTAAAATAATATACTTGCCACTAGGTGGCTATTTCTGATCAGATCATTTTACCATTTTAATTACATTTTTAATATCCTGGCTGCATAAACAAAGATAAATCACAAGCCTTGCACAATCAGACTGCTAGCTCAGGCACAATCTGTAATAATATCAGCTTTTGTTTGTGCCTCCTCTAATTAGATTCTGAAATCTAGGCTTTATCAATCAATAATTTTAATTTCAGAATTGCCTTTTGATCTTACATTTCATGTTTGTTTGCAGAAAATGATCAGTAGGACAAAGCTGATAATTTATGCAGAAACAATCTCTCAGCAGAGTTACAAGCGCATTCCTTGCCATCAACACAACCCGGCAGACTAAGCTTGACACAGGTCTAATTAGCATGCAGATATGTGTCGCCTCATTGGCAATTCAAATTGCTTTTTTATAATGTACCTCAAATTGTGCTACTCAAACATTGTATTTGATTTCCAAAGCCCCCTGGGCATCCCATAATGTCTCCCTTCATCCTGGGTATGAAGCATTTATTGAACAATCTGATTCGACTCTGGCTATCTTTTCGAAAACACCCCAACATCGGAACCGTACGACCAGGTTTTTCCTCCTCATCAGACAGCAACTTGTTCTTCTGTGGAGCAGCAGGTGCCACATCCATAGGTTTAGCGATGATATGTTACCTTGCGAGCTCCTGCTCCCACGGTGGCTGCTCTGTAGAGGGCTTCGTTCCTGTGCCACTCATTTAAAAAGGGGGAGGATGTCTACAGAGCACACATTAATATGCGGCACATAACCACGTCTGTGAATGCCAGCCTTCCATTCTTCATTAAACAAAATGGCTGGATTGCAGTGATTGTTTTCCCCTCCACACACACGCGCGCGCGCACAGGCACACACACCACGCACGCAGACACACATACCCACACACCCCCCACTTGCGCACCGGCTTTCTCTCTTTTTCTCCTCACGCACACGCATGCACTTTCCCCACGCACACAATCACAAACACAACCGACGTTCCCTGCCGTGGCGTGTCATTGTCAGTGCGGTGAGTTATGTGCGAAAAGTTGTCTGCGGCATGTGTGACACGCGAGAAGATTCCTGCCAATGTCAGGGCCCTTTTTTGCCATACAGCAACAAGTGGCAGAATCAATGGTGTACAGTTATTCAGCAATGTAATTCATTTCACTGGCTTTGGCTCCTAGCCAGATCCGCCATCTGTCTCTTGCTCTCCCTCTCTCTCTCTCGCCTGAATTTGTCCTACATTTCGTAACGTTACGTGCTTGCCATCCTTATTCTATGTCAGAGGTACAGCACGAGCCTCACCCCTGTTCCGGCGTGGAGTTCTCTGAGTTCGGTAGCACTTTGGATATTCCACTTCAGTGCCATGGGAAGAAAAGGGTAAGCAAAAAACAGAGGGATAGCTGCAAAGAGAATGATGCTCTTGTATCCGAAAGCCAGAGCCTCTGCTTTTTATTTAAAGCATTGATATGGATCCATCTCACATGGGAACTTTTCCTGCTTCGTTAGGGTATCTTCGTTTTCTGTATTGGATGCTGGCACTGTACGCCACTGCACAGCTCCGTGGAATGCCTGCTGTTGGATACTTGCAGATCCCTGCCACCAAGCAACCTCCTGCATTGGAAATCGGGTGACTACTCCAGGATCTTATGCGTGCTTGCTGTTTGAAGCTGCAGAAAAGTGAATAATCAATTAAGTATTGATTTCTTGTAAGATTTGGTAAATTTCAAAGGCAAGACAAAGAGGATGGCTTAAGGAAAGCACTGCAGGGACTTGGCGTAAATTAGACAACTAACAGCAGTGCAGAATAAAATAACACCTCAACTGAATATTTCCTTGGAAGAATTAGCACTAGCTATTGGAAGACGATGGTGGATTTAATCAAGACGGCAGGCACGCTTGAGTTTTAACCGTGAACCTGAAAGAGGAGCTAATTATAACCACCTTTTTATATGGAGCTAATTTGACTGAATGGATGCAAATGTGCTTTATTTATGGATGAAGAAGCAAGCCTTACAGCATTGACTTTGGGATCATCGCATATGCTAAGCTTTACAGCTTCTCTAAAAGTCAAGACTACAGTACATTTTTATTTACTGAGAAGGTATTTATATGTAAGCATAAGCTATCCGTACAAAAGATTCATCAGAACAATGTACTGTGGCACTGAGGATCTAATTATAATTTTGCAGCATTTCATGTTTTCTCTAATTTGGTGCTTTTCAACCCTTGCTTGTGATGGGTTATAAATGGGACAATAAATGTATGATTTAAACTATTGTGATATTCATTGTGTAGTTTATTAATCGTACCGTAGTTTTCTTAACGTGTTTCTGAATTATTCAGCAGTAATTTATAATGAAAGAAGCAGAACTGGTGGGGTGGTTTTAAATTTATTTTTAATCTTCTTACAGATCTAAATGTACAGGTTCTACTAGCCGATGAGCTCTATAATTACAAAAGAATGTTGAAATTTTCAGATAAATGGAGCACTGACTTTACAATGGGCAAAATATTGTACAATCAGTAAAAGAAGGATTGTTATATTTTGACTCTGTGGAGACTTGTCTTGGTTAGTTAACTCCTTCTCTGCTGATAATGGTAAGCAAATGTACTTTATATGGGAAAATGGGGGAGAACCTGACATATTAGTTTGATGTTTTGCTAGTCTGAAACCTTAACATTTTTTTTTTTTTTTCAATTGGTTCCATTTCTATTACTTTTCCCTATTTGCTTCTCTGGGTTTTGTCATTTGGCTGGTTTTGTTTTTTTGGGTTTTTTTGTTTTTTTTTTTTTTTTTTTCCTCCTGTCTTGCAATCTACATTCCCTGAGCAACCACAGGAACCAAGTTACATTAAGCTTCAACACAAAGACGATGTAAGAATAATGAATCCTCATTTGCATCGACATTTGTATTCAGATTTGCCAGGCTATAAACTTGGCAGATCAAGCGGAATATTAAGTAGCAGCTTCCATAGTAAATTGCTACTCTTGCAATTGCTGAGTCGTTTTTCCTATTTTTGTGCGTGCATATGTGTGTGTGTGCACATGTGTACATGTGTACATATCTGTAGTAGCAGGTAAAGTCTCCTGACTACTTGATTTCTGAGAAGTACATTGGCCCTCTTTCTCTTTCAGTATATGATGTCAGTTTATGCAGAATAAAACAGGAATACACTGGCAGTAAGGATTTTAGCTGAAGATATAGTGTGACATATGACTAAAGCATTAACTCCTGTGTCTAGAGACCGTGTGGAAGAATTCTTTAAGCAAATAGATAAACACTATTGCAAAGGTAAACAGATCTTCTACATCAACTGGAGGTTTGATTTCACTGCAAGTAGAGTGCAAAGCATGAACTGTGAAATAGCACTAAATCTATCTGCTGCATAATGTGACACACTGTTTAATTTGTGATGGAGTTAATATATGCATGCATGTTTCCATTAAAAACTTGAGCCTTGGTATGTGTACCGTCAGGTGCTCTCCACTTTGGTTTGGTTAGACTATCTTGAGCTTTACAGTAGTATGTGTGAGAGCAAAGCTGGTCCTTCTCTTCCAGGATTGGACATTGGATCTTTTACTTCCCTGACACTTGCTGAAGAAAAGGTGCTCCTAGCTACGTATTTTCCTAAGAATTCCTCCCTTTTCTCTCTGTGCAGTCTTTTTCAGAATGAATAATTGCAAAAGTGGAAGATTTAATTTACCTTATCATTCTCCTTTTCAACTTTGTGTTATTGAAAGTAATTTATGCACAATCCTTGGAAATTTTAAGTTATCCGTAACTTGTATGATATTATTTCAGAAACAGTGAAAAAATGTTCAGTCAACAAGTGCTAAAAATTCTCCAAGACTTGCATTTGCTACCCATAGATTTTAAAATAACTGTCCTGGGACTCAGGAGAAGTCGAGAGTGTCGCTGAATTAAGAGGTGCAGGAAATGATCAGGCATGCAGGAAATGCTTCCAGTGCCTTCTTTTTGTACATAGCCACTCCCTACCACAAACATTAACATAAATCTAGCAAAAAGAATGCCACTATAGTCTATAGCATGTGTTTTTATAATTCTTTATAACTGCCTTCTATGTTAAAGAGGTACTATGACAGAGAAAAATCCTGAAGTTTTTTCTAGTCAATCATAAACAATTTGTGGCACTGAATTTAAAAACTTTATCTATGGCTGGTTATTTAGCTTAATCCATTGAAAAGCAAGAGCAATACAATGTCTAAACCTGTTGAAAACAATTTTGTACTGTGTAATTATAGTCTATAATTTCAACTGGGAAAGTCATATCAGCTCTGTTTTCTGTAGAAATAAGTGACACCTAAATACTGTTTAGATTTGTTTTCATTTTACTTTTTATGTAGTAATAAGAAAATTGATCATACAGGGAATGGTCAGTTGTAATGTAGTGTTTGCTAAGGTAGAAAATGATATGCTGCTCATGTAGAACAGTAACCTATGGCTGGCAAAGGCAGACACTCATTGTTATTTGTTTACTGTTCTTGAGAAGCTTTAGAACTCGATTCTTTTACTCTGGGGGAAAGCATGAAATATCATGTCTCCTTCCTTTGAAAGAATATTCTGCACTACATTTCCAAAATGGTGCATAATGTAGAAGGCAGCAGTAGAATTTTCAAGATATGTTTCCATACTCTTCTTCCTTACGCACATCATCTTGATGAATTAATATTAAAATTGTTGTTTGAATAGCAATATTAAAGTTGTTTGGGTAGCTGTCATGAATTGTTTTGGAAATCTACCCCAAAACAGTGAATAAAGTGGTCCTTTTCTGAGAAAGGAAAAAGAAAACAATATCTCACTGGCTTTCCAAACAGGAAATCCAATGGGAAAGAAGCCTTGAGATGTAGGTTACAAATCCATAGAGAATATCAAATAAATAAACTATAATATTTTTGCTTGACATGCATTTACAACAGTCATAAAACAAAGTGAATCCTTTGAAAAATTAATTTCTGTTGTATTTTTTTTCCCCAATACAAAATTCCTCAACAACTTGCTGCCTGTGACTGTAGAACCCAAAGAAAGGAGAGATGAATAAAAAGTTCTTTAAGCTCCAAATACATTCATCATATTCAATGATGAAAAGATAAAAACGTCTGGCATAAAGGAAGTTGCGATGCTAATATTTCCTAGGAGAAACTACAACCTGTTCTCTGGGCTTTTATGTGTACTGTGTTGTTAAGTAAAATACTGTTGTGCTATTCATAACAAAAAAGTACTGTGTGATGGGCGTTCACCATCACTAGACATGGTGTAGCACAGTCAGCCCAGTCATAGTATACAGATGCTTTTGAAGCTCAAGGCCTGTTACAACATTTCAGTCTAACTCATTGTGTTGCTAAAAAAATTAAGATACCAAAACCACAGAGCTCACTATATAGAGTAAGGGTCAGAGTTGCTGGCCCATAGAATTTCAAAGGAAGCCATCATTTTTTATAATAATTCTTCTGATTGAATATCCTTCTGAATAACGTAGTGTTGTGTTGGGTATCACTCCAGGTTTGTGGTTGTTAATGGAAGTTTGGTTGTCTGCTCGTGTCACTGGAGTGGACTTCTTTTTGGGACTGAATTGTAAACTTTCTCCATCTGCAGAAATGTAGTTTCCTGATTTTTTTTTTTTTTCTGATTACTTTGTGCGTGTAACAACAGTTTGAACTTAAACAATTTAGCTATTTCTGGTTTATAGACAGTAAACCATTTCCCCTTCATGGTTTTTGATTCCTAAACACAAAGGAGACGGAGATGATTTTTAAAAGAAGCAAATAGGTAAATAGGCAAACCTAGGGAAGAGAGAACAGATTGAGACTGGGAAGTGGCTTTTGCATTGGCTTTTATAAATTATGAGTTAAATCTTTCTTTCTGAGGTGAAACTTACGAGTTCTCCTGCTTTATGGTGCCTTCAGTGGTACATCTTTTCAGACACTGTCTGTAATCTCCAGTTGTGCACGCTGCATTAATTTATAACTAACAATTGAAGGTTTTGTGCAAGATTTTCTAGTTTTGCTAAAGAATTTACTGGGAAAGTGAAATCTGCTAAAATGTGTTATTTGTCCTACTTTGCCAGGCCAAGAAAAAGTTCATTTTTTCCTTAATAAAATATATATGCTTTCAATACCAAGAGCTTTCACATGGCAAAGCTTTTAATTTAATTGCCAGGATTGAGTTAGCCATTTTCAGTTTCAAGTAGTCCTTCGATTACTAAAGACAAAATTGTAATGACCATAAATATTATTAGATAATTAATAAACTTGAACATGCACAAAATTCCCTCAGACCTGAGATCTCTTTCTGTGGTTTGTTACTTATTGATTCTTGTATGGAATTACACTGCAATGCTGTAATTTGTGTTTGTATACCATACAACACGGTTCCAGTTGTGATCAGTATCATAACATAAATAATAACAGAAATACATTGTTTTAGACAATAGGCAAGTTTTTCAGGGTAGTTGTTTGTTTACATAATCAACATTGTCTCATTTAGTGTAGTGGTTTACTATTTTTAGCAAAATTCTCTGGTCATTAATTGTGCTTTGAATTTCATTGGCAATTTTGCTTAACAAAACCAGATTTTGATGCAAGATCAGCTCTCTGAAAACCATGCCATCCCAGGCTTCATTATTGTCACAGTGAGTCATATAGCAAGCAACATGGAAATCACTTTACCCTGCACTGAACTTGGCCAGTTCTGGGGCTGAATTCAACACTTGGGTAACAAAACTCAGCAACTGAGCACAGGGGAAGACTGAAGAAAGGAGAATCTAATTTCTGAATTTTAGGTTATTACAGTACAGAGGTGAGAGGCAAGGGAAATTTTCTGTGAAATGAAGGAGGGAATGCTGAATGCTGATAAAACACGTACCAGGAGATGGGAAATTAAACAATATTTTTACTGTTAACCCAATGTCCATAGTTAAAAGAAAGAACAGGAAACAGAACACAAATTCCAGTCATTGCAACTTGCAATGTGTAACTACCAGTTTCTCCTGGATCCATAATTTATGCTGGAACCTGCAATGAATCATGCCACATAGAAGTGGTTCTAGGCTGCAGAAGATAAATCTAATGACACATCAGCTATTGCTAATTTAGGGCTGCCTGCTTCTGCGCTCTGTAATGTAAGTGGGAGTTTTTCTGTGAACTACATTGGGAGCTGTATTTGGTCTTCTTCACAACACAATGAAGTTACTTGTGCTATACTATGCCACAGTCATAAATACTGAATAGGAGATAGCATTTTAAATATCTGAAATCTTCTGAGATGTGTTTATGGGGCCATATCCAGTTTAGAGTTTTCTCATCCTGCTCTAAACCTCTCCCTATTAATAGTTAACATGGTAGTTTATCACTGTAGTTTAGAGAAGTATTTGATTTTTTCCTTTCAGAAAAATTAAAGTTTTTGCAGAATGAATCCTCTATATAACAAGTAAAATTTCCTCAAAATCACTCTTCACTTTTTAAACCATCATACTGCTCCTTCTAAAATATAAATAATATGTTGCAAAAGATAGACTAAAAAGGGTCCATATATGAAATTTGTTTTCTTCTTCTTACATTTCTCAAATTCATTTTAGCTTTTCTTGGCTTTACAAGTGCATTTGTGTCCCTTCCAGCCAGTAAATTCCCTTCTGAAGATCTGTGCAACCAGAATCACCTTGGTAAATCCTGGAACTGTGGTGAGAAAATGAGGATGAACTGGCATCCCACTGAGGTCTTTCAGAACCTTCTTGACAATTAGCAGGCTCAGTACACCAAAAAAAAGAGAAGTTGGTTATGGTGAGGCCAGTGGTCAGAAACCTATGCTTAGGGGGAAAATGGGAAAAGTGAAGAAGGAAAGAGCTACGCATGTGTGGTTGCATCATATTAGATGTACCAGGCAATGCTTCTCCCCTAGATCTGCTTCAATATCACAGTTAGAAGGAGAGAGCACTCTTCTAGGAAAGCATTAGCAAAACATAACAATATACAGAACTTTACAGTACAGGGAAAAATTATTCACACTGTTTAAGCAGTAGAGTTATTTTAGAAAGAAAAAATAGGACTAATTTATTTCTAGAAGCAATGATTGAGTTTTTTACTCTGTTACTTCTTAAAATTTTCTGCCTACTTTGCTTTACACTTTCAGCAATATTGTGCATGATTTTAAGGTCCTACCATCAAAATTGTTTTCCATTTCTTATACATACTACTTCAAGAGTGCTTCTACTGATCCATAATGATTAGTACTGTCTGGATGTCCTTCTGAAAGTGTTGCATGTTTTCTCAGCCAGATCAAAAAAAAAAAAAAAAAAAGAAAAAGAAAAAGAAAATTAGAAAGAAGTTGTAATTTTCTTGATTACCTGCAGAGAGATCAAGAGCTGAGAAGAATTTTATCTTGTTCTCAGTAAAAATGGAGGATTATGAAAAAAATACTTAACATCCTGTGAGGGTTTCTAACAAGTAATCCACTAATTTTGTCTCAGTTAAACATTCCACTCTTTTATTTAGTTATCTTTTTCTAAAGAAAACTAAGTTCTGATGTTCCTTTTTACTTGTATTTTCTTTACAAGATTCAGTTAGCATTTCTGTGTTGCTAAAAATGGATTACAAGGATGGTGATTACTAAGTTTTGCTTTCATTGGTATTTTGTGTTAAATAAAAAAATAAACTTTTTTTTCTAAACCAAATTTTGAGGCTGGCTACACACTTAGGATTTGTGTTGCTTCTTTTTCAGATGGCAAATGCCCATTTCAAGGGTCATGACATACAGCACTTCCTAAAATCAGGAATCTGTCCTAGCTGTGAAAAACAGCAGTCTCCAGTCCTTTACATAGTCTTTAAAAATGTTAACTTCAGGCAATGGTGCATTTTATATGGGAAGTCTTATTTCTTTAAAAAACATACCATCATTCATACTGAATTTATCTAATATAAAAAGGCAGACTGGTTTTAATGTACATTGTACAGTAACTATGTATTCATGCATGATTATAGTGAAGAGTTCCATTATCCAAGCTGTTAATATGGTAGGAAATATAACACAGAGAAACACAGTAGATAGAGTTCTTGTTTCTGCCCCTGAAAGGGTGATACTGGACAGAGCTGGCTTGAGCACTGTTACAGCAAATACGAAAAGGGAGGAGTTTCTTCCATTCAAAAGAAGAAAAAATATTATCTTTTTATCATCAAATCATTTAGAAAAGAAACTACAGGTGGGTATTCTGAAAGCTTATATAAGTCAGAAAGGTCAAAAACTAATTTCTGACTTGTGGAAGACACCCTCCTGACACTTTGAAGTGTGATTTTTTTATTTTTCTTTTGCCTTTTTTTTTTTCTTTTTTTCTTTTTTTCTGGTGGTATTCTTGGCCAGCCATACAGCTTGTTAGACAGCCAGACTACTGCATTTGACTTTTCTAAAGACTGCATTGGCTTCTTATTTGCACCTCTATTTAGTTCAAGGCTTGATCTGTGAAGGTCTATTTGGTTTGTATTTGGTAATATCTTTATATTCTTGTCATTATATTTGTCATACAGATCAAAGTTATTTACTGTGATGGTCTCTCAGTCCTATTATTTGCTACTTCCAAACATACCTAACTCTGTAGATCTTCAAACAGGATGGAAAACCCTATATAAAACTCAGTGTTTTTCATGAAATTGTTGAGTTACAGAAAAAAATACACAATAACAGTCTAGAATAAGGGTCTGCTTTGAATCTATGACTGTGCACTGTGACATGACCTCAATAATATCCCCAGTGAAACTGCTTATAATTGCTAATTCAAACAAATATTTCTAAATAAAGCATTCAGTAAAAAATACAAAAAGCCTCACGTTCACAAGCCCTGATCCTCGTGGAGGACTTCAGCCACTCTGATATCTGTTGGAAGGACAACACAGCACGGCATAAGCAATCCAGAAGGTTCCTGGAATGTGTTAATGATAACTCCCCTCTTCAAGTGACAAAGGAGTCAACAAGGAGATGTGTTATGCTGGATCTTGTTGTCACCTACAAGGAGGAGCTGGTGGGGAATGTGAAGTTAAAGGGCAGCTTTCATTGCAGTAACCATGAAATGGTGGAGTTCAAGATGCTTAGGGCAGTGAGGAGGGCACACAGCAAGCTCACTCCCCTAGAAGAGCAGACTTTGGCCTCTTCAGCGATCTTTTGAGTAGACTACCATGGGACAGAGCCCTAGAGGGAAGAGGGGCCCAAGAAAGCATCAAGGATCACCTCCTCCAAGCTCAGGAGTGATGCATCCCAACAAATTGGAAGTCAGGCAAAAATGCCAGGAGGCCTGCATGGATGAACAAGGAGCTCCTGGACAAACTCAAAACACACAAAAGGAAGCCTTCAGAGGGTGGAAACGAGGGCAAGTGTCCTTGGACCAACACAGACAAATTGTCTGAGCAGTCAGGGATCAGGTTAGGAAAGCTAAAACCCTGATAGAAATAAATCTGGCCAGGGATGTCAACAGCAACAAGAAAAGTTTCTGTAGGTACATTGGTGATAAAAGGAAGATAAGGTAAAATGTGGCCCCCCTCCAATTGGAAACAGAAGAGCTCATTTCCCAGAATATGGAGAAGGCTGAGATACTCAATAATGTTTTTGTCTCAGTCTTCACTGGCAAGTACTCTAGTCATACTGTCCAAGTTGCTGAAGGCAATCATAGAGTGTTCTGAGTTGGAAGGGACCCATAACGATCATCAAGCCCAGCTCCTGTCCTGTATAGGACAACCCCAATATTCACACCATGTCTCTGAGGGCATTATCCAACTGCATCTTGAATAGTCTCAGGCTTGAGGTCATGACTATATCCCTGGGGAGCCTGTTCCAGTGCTCCACCACCCTCTGGGTGAAGAAGCTTTTCCTAATGTCCAGCCTAACCCTCCCCTGACACATCTTCCTGCCATTCCCTCAGGCTGTATCATTGGCCACCAGAGAGAACAGATCAGCACCTGACCCTCCTTCTCCCCTTGTGAGGAAGCTGTAGACTGCAATGAGGTCTTCCCTCAGTTTCCTCTTCTCCAGGCTGAACAAACCAAGTGACTTCAGATCCTCCTCATATAGCTTCCCCTCTAAACCTTCCACCAATTTTGTAGCCATCTTCTGGACACTCTTCAGTAGCTTAATATCCTTTTTACACTATGGTGCCCGGAACTGTACACAGTGCTCCAGTTGAGGCCACACCAGTGCAGAGCAAAGCAGGACAGTCAACTCCCTCACCCAGCTGACAATACTGTGCTTGATGCACCCAGGACACAGTTGGCCCTCTTGGCTGATAGGGCTCACTATTGGCTCATGTTCAACTTATTGTTGACCTGAGCCTCCAGATTCTTCCCCCAGAAAGATCTGGGGAACTATGGATCAGTCAGTATCACCTGTGTGCCCAGCAAGGTCACAGAGTAGATCCTCCTAGAAATTATGCTAAGGCACATGGAAATAAGGAGGTGATTGGTGACAGCCAGGACGGCTTCACTAAGGGCAAATCGTACCTGAAAAACTTGGTGGCCTTTTACAATGGGGTTACAGTGCTGGTGGGTAAGGGAAGGTCAACTGACACCATCTACATGGACTTGTGCAAAGGACTGTCCCATGTAACATCCTTTTCTCTAAATTGGAGAGACATGGATTTGATGGATGGACCACTTGTTGGATAAGGAATGGCCTGAATGGTCACATTCAAAGCGTTGTGGTTCCATGTCCAAGTGGAGACCTGTGATGGGTGGTGTTCCTCAGGGGCTGGTATTGAGACTGGCACTGTTTAACATCTTTGTTGGTGACATGGACAGTGGGAAGGAGTGCAACCTTAGGAAATTTGCCAATGACACCAAGCTATGTGGTGCGGTTGACATGCTGGAGGGAAGGGATGTCATTCAGAGTGGCTTTGACAGGACGGAAAGGTATTCTCATACAAACCTCAGGAAATTCAACAAGGCTGAGTGCAAGGTTCTGTACATGGATCTGGGCAGTCCCAAGAACTAATACAGGCTGGGTGAAGAATGGATTGAGAGCAACCCTGAAGAAAAGGACTTGGGGGTGTTGATTGGTGAGAAGCTCAACATGAGCCAGCAATGTGCCCTTACAGCCCAGAAAGCCAACCATATCTTGGACTGCATCAAAAGAAGAATGACCAGCAGGTCAACAGAGGTGATTCTCCCCTTCTATTCTGCTCTTGTGAGACCCCACTGGGAGCACTGTGTCCAAGTCTGGAGCCTCCAACGTAAGAAGAACAGGGACCTGTGGGACTGAGTCCAGAGGAGGGCCCCGAAGATGATCAGAGAGCTGGAGCACCTCTCCTATGAATACAGGCTGAGACAGTTGGAGTTGTTCAGCTGGAGAATAGAATGCTCTGGGGAGACCTCATAACAGCCTTCCAGTACCTAAAGGGAGCCTACAGGAAAGCTGGAGAAGGACTTTTTGAAAGGGCATATATGATAGGGCAAGGGGTAATGGCTTTAAACTGAGAGAGGATAGATTTATATTAGATACAAGGAAGAAATTCTTCACCATGATGGTGGGGAGGCACTAAAATAGGCTGCCCAGAGAAGTTGTGGATGCTCCATCCCTGAAAGTGTTTAAGGCCAGGTTGAATGGGGCTTTGAGCAGCCTGGTCTAGTGGAAGGTGTCCCTACCCATTGCAGAGGGGTTAGAACTAGACGATCTTTAAGATCCTTTCCAACCCAAAACATTGTATGATTCTATGATCAGAAAGAATTAATTTTTTTATCGTATCTCAAAGAATTGGTGTCCCTAAATATACACAAAATATGTATTTACTTACATTGTAAATAAAGCAAATGGAAAGGAAAAATCAAGTATAGCAAGGCACATTTCCCATTATTGTCAAATGTGATAGATTTTTGTTTATAAAAATTACTTTGTGGGACATAGGAGAAAGTAAAAGGAGGTTACTGACTCAATTACAGTCCTGATACTTCAGCTAAATACCTTACCAAAAAAAAAAAAAAAAAAAAAAAGGAGAAAAATAAAACAACAACAACAAAAAATACCACAGAGGTAAAATCTCCTGGGAGATTTTTATTTACATGGATGATTTGAGCCACGTCCGTCTGTTATCTCTGCAGGAATCTTGTAGCACCTCACAGTAATCAGGATTAGAGGAACATTCAGTGCTGGACAAGAGTCAATCCTGAAAGACAACATGTATTTTCCCATTAGAAAAAGCCCTGTTTTTATCTGGACCTGACTGAGTCATCACATTATTTTTCCTACTTGAATATCCTTTTCTGAGATCCCCTTTTATCTTGAAGCAGAAATATGCCATTCATGAACAGGTGAAAATATCTGACTATAGATCCTAGATTCAATTTTCTTTATATGAAACGTTCAGAGATCTGTCCTTATTTGTAATTTTTATTTAACTAAAAGTACCGTTTGAAGATATAGTTTTTTTCTTATTCTTATTATAGACATACTAGGAACAAGTTTAGGATCAGAGTTAGTGCATTGTTTCTTTCTTATAAATGAATGTACCACATGTTGTACAGAAGTTGTTGTGGTTTTGATTACAAATAACATATTGAAATTTGGAAGCAAAAAATACACACAATCTCCTTTCCCCAAGGGAAAAAAAAAAAAAAAAAACCTACACTACTGGATTTCAACTGGAGGTTTGCAAATCATTGTGTGAAATACTAACCTTTCATTGCATTCAACAGATCTTATTATGTGACAGTATGAATCTTCTAATCAAGCTGCTTAAAGCCCTCAGGCCATGGTTTGACAATACAGTAAATCTTGGTTCAGAGCTCTTGCCACAGGACTGGAAATGCCACAGCCATGTGATCCAAAGCACTCATCTGGTATAAGACCACTCTTATATTTGTACCAACAACTTTTTGCTGGATCAGGTATCATTTTTTCTCCTACAGCTGACATAAAACCTCTATTAGAGCAGAAAGCTGATATAAATACTATATCGCATGTTCTGGCCAGTTCAACAGTAATGCAATGTCATATCTACATTTGAACAAAATCAAATTAGTACTTAATAGTGAAAAAAACTGGTACAAGTGGTGGTGAAATTGCAGCTTTAGGGGAAAAAAAATTACTCTGTGAGGGCATTGCTGATTTCCAAAATGTCTGAAATTGCCAGAAGTGCTGTGAAGTTATATACTGAAAACTCATCATAAATTTAAAGACTTTTTTCTGTTATACACATAGACATAGGCTCCTAGTGGATCTTACCTAAAGTCTGAGTCTACAAGTTCTACCACATAATACACTCTATTAGCAATAAGAGTAAGAATATGCAGTGTGAGATCCTAAAATTCCTGTTGTCCTGTGCTATATTGTGTGTAAAAGTGTGGGTGTTATACTTTTTATATATGTTTTTTCAGTTGCTCTAAATGTTAGTCAGAAAGTTGGAAGGCGTGACATCCTCCTACACTATGTTCTCATTGATTTCACTGCCAAAGTTTTCATGATAATCATCAAAATTTATACCAACAATTGTCTCCAACTGTGCTTAATAGTTAAATAAGATGGAAAGAACATTTTCAAGAACAAATTGTTCATTTGTATGCAAACTACTTGTGCTGAATTTGTTGAAAAACACTTGCTTTTGCCTTGCGCCCACACTAGGGCTGATCCACAATATTCTAGTTTCAGCATATGTAGTTCATGGCATAACTTGCAGAAGAAAGGGATTCTGAGGAGGTTTCAAAGCTACTTGTGTACAGTATAACAGTTGTCTAAAGTCTAACTGAATGGTTAATATCCAGGATAATAACAACATGCTTGATACTGCTATACTTTAAATAGAGTGGTACTCATTTTTGTAGAGTTAAAGGAATATCAACAGATGACCTAACAGTTATTAGTAGTCCAAATAATAAGGCTACTTCTTATTTAGTTGCATTTCTTTTATGCAAATATGTTATAACGCCAAATAATTTTATACTTGCAACTCCGAAGGGTCAGCTTTCAAAGTTTAATGCAACTGTTGGCATAAAAGACTGTAAAAAGACTTTTGAAGTGGAAAGTATTAACCAAAACTGGAAGGTATTCAAAGGCAAATTAAATGTATGTTCATAAAGTTATAATTTTACAAACAAGTTAGGTGAAAGGATGTTAAAAGGAGAAGATGAAGAAACAATAAAACATGACTGAAATTTATAAATAAAATAAGTATGTTGAAACAGTTTTGTGAGATTCTCAGAGGAAAGGTGAGTTGTGCCTACTCTTGCTTTTGGTGATGATGATTGCAGGAAGAGAAGGAATGCAAGTGATTATGGCATTACTCTAACATTTTCAGTAACTTGGATCATTTGCTGACACCTTAAAGCCTTAGAACAAAAAGCAGCCGTAAATGCCTGTTCTCTGGCCACAATCAGTGACACCATAGTTCTTAATAACAGAGACCTGAAAAAGCTGTAATTTTTAATAAACCTCTTCTCTAGGCAACATTGGATTTATTTACTCAGAAGAGAGAATTAAAATGGCTGTGTTTTGGATTTTTTTGTTTGTTTTTGTTTGTTTGTTTTACATTTGGGACTTCAGTGCGTCTGGGTACCACCAAATGTGACACTTCTTCTCAAGTCTTATCTTACTGGTGTTTTTAAGCTGTTGGTCTTACATAAGTGAGCTGGAAGTCCACCTGTCTGACTGTTGCAGAGGCTCCCAGGCAGCAGCTATAGTGATATTATTCTTGGCTATTATGAATCGCATTGGACAAAAGCTTTTCTTCTACCTCATGCATGTAAGGTGATGAGGAAACCCAGCCTTTCCATTTTGGAGAGTGCAAACTGCTTAACAATCTGAATCTTCTCTCCATCACCCACAGAAGAGCTGGAAATGTGGTTGAAATTACCCTGTATCTGAAGCTTCCAAGCCTTTGTCTAATGACAGCTTCTGCTGAAAAAAAATAAAATGGGAGATGGCATTTTTCAGCTTTTCTGTGATCACTTGATGTGCAGTTCCTGGATTCAGAGGTAAGTATCACACCATCTTAGAGTCACAGCTATCAGATATTTCTGCATGAGAACAGTTTTAACTGTAAACTGGAAGTAGCTTAATACACCTAATAGATATGACTGTTGCCCTTACCCTGGTTTTCTGTAACTGATGCTATCTGTAACATTTTGCATTTTTGTGCACCAACATCATAAAATTTGAGTGGACTTTTCCTTCAGTTTGACTGCTTAAGGAAAGTCTGTGACCTGTCTGCCTGTCTGTGTACACATATAACAAAATACATTTTCAAGGTGGTGATGTGAAATATACAAGTAAAAGTTCAGAGATTGGTGGTAGACACAATCATATGTCTCATATTGAAAGAAAATTACTTGGCTGAATTTGCTCAAAGAGATTTCGGCAGCTTTACATTTGTATTTTGTGCCAGTAACAACCATCACAATAAGCACAAAGATTTTTTTCCCCAAAAACTGCCAAATTAAAACATTTGCTGTCAATTCCTCAGTTTACTGTTCTTTCATAGAATCATAAAGTAACCAACTATGTGAACAAGAAAAAAAGTCTGACGAATATTAGTATGGAGCTCTTTTCAGTCAGAACTTCATAGAGATATTGGGTTGGAAGGCACGTGAAGAGGTCACCTATTTTATCTCCCTGCTCTGTAAGAGATCAGTTATATACAGAGTGCTACTGACAGACATTTGTCTAATATGTTCTTAAAAAAATAGCCGTTGCAAGGGCTTCCTTAACCTCTCTAAGCAACGTGTTTTGATACTATTGTTTTAAGAAGTTTTCCATAATATTTGAATTCAACATTTTTCTGATATGAATACACCGATTACTTATTTTCTTACCACCAGGGACTATGAAGAAAAATTGATCATCCTTGTAGCAATCATTTATTTATTTTACTACTTCTACCATTACTATTCTATCTTGGGTTTTTTTTGTTGATTGACTGTATACAAAACACTGGTCCCACTGGTACTAAGTTTGACCCTGTCATGTTTAATAGTATGAATCTGATACCACATTATATGCTTGAATATATAGAAATTTTGAGAGAGAGACAAAAGTTTCTAAGTGAGCAATCTGCAATAAGAGTAAATATTCAGGTAATAGATTTCACAATTTCAGAAATTACAATGTATAGATAATATATATATTGTATGTTTGCACTTTCCACTTGCTGTATATATATGACACTACAGTGCATGCAAAAATGATACAAAATAATGAGTAAACTAAGAATACAAAAATTCATTCCATATCCAAAAGAGCTCCTGTGGCTTTGGGATAATCATATTCTCCCTATTGACCAGAATAAGAAGGTATATATCAGCTTCAGGTTAATTACTTCATTGTGAAACATTGTTTGTATAATGTACAAAAATATACAAAGAGACACAAAAAAAAAAAAAAAAAAATCACAAACCACTGGTGCTTCAGAGCTGCTAAAACGGAAGGAGAGAAATACCATTAAAAATATGTGCTTCAGTTTAGGTCAGATTTTTTAACCAATGAACTTTGTGCACGTTCACTTCTTTCTTTTTTTTTTTATTTTCTGAACAGTTTACCCAACCATCATCAAAATGAGTTATAATGAAAAGAAATACAATATTAAAAACAAACAAAACAAAACAAAACAAAACAAAACAAACTCTAAAAGGTCTTAAAGTTCTGAAACTTTTGATCCAACATGTTGTCCACAGACCTTATTAAAGAGATTTCCAAGAGAGGAAATAAATCCTTCTGATTCCAAATACGAATCTAGAAAAAAGCTCAGAAGGGGAGCAAGAACCCTCATAAAAATTGGAACGTTTGGGTCATTTTCCCACAATCTGACATATTTACCAAGTCTAATACCGATTTTCTGGCTTCTATTCTTTAGTACTTGGTGGCAATTTATCTTTCATGTAACATGTTAAAAATAGGATTCTGTGTCTTAATAAATGAGGAAGCTGTAAGATTTGATCACTGGTCCTACTCCGTTCTCATCACTTGTACAGGATTAACATTCTCAGAAGGACAGAGGCACTGAGCTACAGCTTCATTCTCCATAAAGGAGAGCACATTTTTATTCAGCAAATAAGTCATATCAAAGCACTTTCTAGTTCTTTGCATGCAGTTGTTTAGAAACTTTTTCTCTCCTTCCCTTTCCTTGTATGCCTTCTCTGCTCACCAGTCTGAGAGAAAGTATTGCTTTGATTAACTTTTGTCTGTAATGTTCTAAGACTTAGATTCTTTAAAATATACGTTTGGACTCATATTTGTAAAATTTTTATAGAACGGTGTTTAATGATCCAATCAGTACAACATAAAAATATTGTTACAAGAAATTCTTTATTTTTCTCTTTTGTGTTTAATGCTGTGACTTGAATTTACAAATGTGATTCTATTTGATGTGTATCTGTAGAGAATGAAAAGAATTTTGGTAGTTAAAAATGACTGCCTTGTTAAAAATCTTGCTCCTCATTTGATCTTCTCCTTTGAAACCATTCTAAAATATGACAAGATAAAGAATCTCGGAGAAGGGCAAGCTATAGGCAGCATTTGAATACCTGGGGATCTGCCATATTCCTATACGAACGCATTGGCTTAAAGAAAAATTGAATAAATTACTATTTATTGATTTTTTCACTATCTATAAATTGATGATACAGTCTGTAATGAGATCAGGCTATTATAATAGGATCATAAATGAAACCCATCCATGAGTTGTTATTAAGGATGCATCCATATTTTCATTTTAGTTCATTTTTTATGGACTGTATAACAACTAAAAATGTCTTTACCCTGAAAATGCCTGAGCTGCATTTTGTGCCCATTTCAATAGGCACATCTAGTGTTTCCTTCTGGTTGTATTTTACCTGATGTGAGGTGGTTAATAAAGGAATAACAGAAAATAAGAAATTCCCTGTGTTCTAGAAGGCAGATTGCAAAGGACGATAGCTATGGAGTGGATCTAAGTTTAGTCTTTCAATTGCTGATGTCAAAGGATTGTATTAAAGCATTCCTCTTTAGACACATATTGTTTTAAAAGAAAACATTTAACCCTGGAGGGAGCTCTGTGTTGAGTACATTATGGTCTGAATGACTGAATCACAGCCAATGCCTGGGCTCTGGTGTTGTCTGTTCAAAATCTGGCTACACTGTAGGCAGATGACCAGTGCCCATCTTCCAAATAGGGTTTCTTCTGAGCATGAAGTGCATAGAGGGTAATGGTGAAGGTCTCAGGGCTGAGATGGCACTTAAACCTATGCAGTTTGGATCATGCCCTGATAGCCTGTCACATGAACTGATGGCCAATGACAAACTTAACTGGAAGAAGCCTGGAAGTGATTGCAAGAGGAAAAAATACTTTCACTGAATATGCTTACTTCCTAAAGAAAAGAAGTGTAAAGCTGGTGTCACATTTTAGAGGTTGTTTGACTGACATAACTGAAACATGAGAAAAATTATTTTGGAATCTGTACTTTTTGAAAACTAGAAGAGAGCATGTCCATTTCAATGTATAATTATAGCTGGAAGCCTTTTCAAAGGATCTGAAGCAGGTATGCATAAACACTTATAGTGTCCATTTCTGGCTACCAGAGCCAGAGAGCTTCCATGATGATTTTATCAAGCTTCGTACATGATTACTATGTTTATCCTAATGCACAATCTTAAATACAAGTAGGTAAAGGTGGCTATGGCTTGCAAGGTTTTACTCATATTTTAAATATTAAGAGCTTAAATGAACTAAAACTAAAACAAAACAAACAAGCAAAACAAACAAAACAAACAAACAAAACAAACCAAACAAACAAACAACAAAAAAAGAACAATCAATCTCACATTGTTAAACTAAGATCCTGAATTTAAGGGACATAATTTTTTTTTTGTTCAGGGCTATCTATAGTATTCTGAAATGTTTATACTACCTAGGCACAAAAAAAGAAAAGCAGGCATTTAGAACTGAACATCAGTCTTCACTCAGAAGTGCTTTGTTTTGTCTAAGTCACACCCTAAGCATAATTGTAACATAGCATTTGATGTTAATTATACTGTACCTAGGAAACACCCTGGATTTTATTTCAAGGTTGAATAAATATGCCAAGTGTTTGGGTGCTTCCACTGCTGGCAGCTAGTATCACAGTAGGAAAGTCCGGTTTCTGAGAAAACAGGATAAAACAAGAATTTTTATAGACTTAGTGAAAATATACATATATGCATGAGTCAGTAGAATGAGTCACAAAAACCATGTTTTCACTTGAGAGGAAGCAACTTTAACCCATATTACTGAGTCTTAGATGGGTCAGTCTTTTTTTTTTTTTTTTTTTTTTTTTTTATTGTAACTAGTTTTATGACACCCTCTTCCTACTTCTCTTTTACCTACCCTAAGAATGAAGATCACGGCTTTCTCAGAGTTCCTTTTGATCTGTAAAACTCACATCTGAGACAGCAAAGTGCTTAGGGGACCACTTTCAGCTCAAAGAAAAACAATTTCCTCCAGGAGGAGAAACAAAATAGAAAAAGAACTGTTACAGAACAAGCATAACACTAGAAGGTATCGGGTTGTTACTCAGAAAATGATGTCTGACGCCTACCTTTTCTAACTGCTGCTTAAGAGATTCACCAGTGTGACACTTTTCAATGCAATAGAGAATGAGTTGGCTACAACTCTGATATGTTCTGAAAATTTTAGCCTGGTATTTCTGTTTTCCTGAAAACTCAGGCCATGTTCTTTACATTTAGTGTCGTTGGGTTGATTTCCCTCAACTTTTCGCATATACATACAAAGTGTTTACAATAATCCTTGCTATAATTTGCTGAGCACAGATTTGGTGAATACCAACATCAGTAATTTTGGTGCATAAGTAATCGTTACAGTGGAAATTTCTGATTTTTCAAAAATAAATATTGCATAAAAGCACATAAAAGCTCAGTTAATATGTCTGAACTTGTTCAAGAACATGACCCAGCATAACCAATAGAACTAGTTTTTTATTCAGCAGAGATCTCTTAAATTCGTTGCCTCACTGCACACTAGATCTGTTCTTTTAGCAGGTTTTTCTTTTAGCGGGTGGTCAATTAAGCGGGGGGGACAGGTGTCTTCATGATATATATCTTGGCAGTGAAGCGGATGTTCTTACATTTCAGTTATCTTTACATTTCACCATGTATTATTTAAAGACTTGTATCTTACCTAAGTTCATGATTTCCTAGAGTAACATGATTATATTTTTAAGCATATAGATGGTGAGGGGAGCATACCTGTGTTATTAAGTCTCTTCCTTTTCACATTCTCAACTCTATATATGTGTTGACCAGGGAAGAAATATACCCTCTGCTGTTTGTAATTCTCACCCTCTACTCTTCCATTAACTAATATATGCACTTCAACTTAATGTGCATAAGTAAGGTACATCATAAAGTTATCATTTAGAAATTTAGGATAAATGAGAAATAGAATGTTTAAAATGTACATGCATTAAATTTCTGGTCTTCAATGTTAGACAAGTTTCATAACCAAAATGTCAAAAAGGATATAGGTGCATTTGGAGTGACAGAATACAAACAGATCTGTAATGTTTACCAGGTTAATTTTAAACTTCTGAGCTTTACAGTTATGACACTCATTGCTATAAAGAAATAGAAAAAGGACAGCAGATTCTTTCATCAAGTGTATGCCATAGAAGCCTAATTTTAAATTAAATTCCCTACAATTTAGTGCTCATAGAAACCAAATAATTGAAATATTAGATGATTCTGAAATGTAAACCTTATTTCTAATGTAGGCATTAAAATGCTGTTATAAACAACCATTCTATTCTTAATTGAATTTTCAAAAATATCCATTATTTAAAAAATAATAAAGGTACTAATGGAGTTTGATAAGATTACTGTAACAGAACACTGCTATAAGTTTCAAATACTAGGAACACTGCATGCACTACAGATGAATTAGCTGTTCTTAAATTAAAGAATATTACAGTCAGTAATGGTATGACATTCTTTTTTATGGCCATGGCTTGGGTTATAATGTGACAGAAAAAAAAATGTAATGTTTCCAAAATGACAGTTTTTAGATTTGTGTTGCCTGAGGTAGTTCAGCTGAACAATAAACTATAATTTGATTGATGGAAAATTGAAGTGGTTCATCTAACTTGCCAGGCTGTCTTACCCAAGGCTTTGGTTTTGCATGTATGATGATGTATCACAGTTTTAGAGATAATGTTGTTTGTATTATACATGAGATTTTTTTACACATAAAAATGAAGACTTCATTACCCAGTAAAGATCAAAACATGCTATGGATTAGCAAGGAATCAGATTTGTTTGAGAATGGATTTGTACATCAAAATGTGATCTTCTTGTGAAACCAAATGATAAATAACTTATAGGACCACAGAGCCTTTATTTTTTATGAGCGAATCAGCCATATCGCTGATTATGAAATTATTAACTTAAAGGAAGGGTGACATCTGTACCCAAGAGAAACAATCAGAGAGTGGTAGCTTTTCCTTTATCCAGAATTAATCCTGTGAAATAACAGACTGGTCAGGAGAAATCTTTTAGGAAGAGCAATAACATTTTCATAGATGTATTAATATATACTTAAGAAGGAAAAAGATATCAACAAGAAGATAATAAAGATGCTATTAGATACATATGGTAATATTTATATGGGGTTTGGGCTTTTTTTTAATTACTGATGTAGTGTGTGTGAAGCAACAGTTTCAGAAAAATTACTCTATAATTTACTTTTATCATCTGTGAGGACAATTTTGAATTGCTTATACCCTTCAGCCACCATCCATTTTTTCCCTTAAATATTTTGCATCAAGCACGATACTTCTCCTCTGCTCTTCTGCCATCAAACTAGGAAGACTGTTCATTTCTATATAGATAAAAATAAGGCATGGCATCTACTTTCAGCTGCTAAAGGAAGCAAGGTTTGAGAAAAGGAACCTATAGCTTGGAGTATGATTATAATGTCTTGTTTTGATTCCTTTTCTCCCTTCATTTTCATTCAAAAGGAAAGGCCAGCTGTTATGTCATTTTGAACAAGGGTCTTTCCTGCTCTTTCTCTTCCTCCTTAAGTATGTGAAATAGCTAATATTGGCTTTCAAAGTGAAACTGTAACACTTGAACTTGAAGACACAGGAATATTACATCTCTCTCCGCTATTTATTACCCTGTCAAACACTAAACAAGGCTATGATCAAACAAAACTGTGGTAATCCAGTCTTCTGGGAGATTTAATTGGCATACTACACTCTTTATTTTTTCTACAAATTGTCCTGAATTACAGACGTTCAAGATTTGGGGCTTAATCGACAGATAGGGCTTCTTATTATTGCACAGAAATGCAGGAGAATTGTGTTTGAGACTATCCTTGAAGTAAAAGAAGATCTGTCTCTAATGAGATTTCCAAAATTACTGTAGGGAATTCTCTACAGTGGAAGTGCTTTCTTCTCGGGTCATTACATCGCCATAAGTCTTAATTTTCCAGACATTTTACTCCTTCTCCCTCTGTGTCATGCTTTTTATCGGGTTCAAACCTGGAAATACCATTGCCTTTTCAAAACTACAGCTAAAAACTGAACCATACGTTCAAGGAGATGAGTAGAGACAGTGTACCAACAGTAGGATTGACTTTTCTCTGTTATGAAAAACAAAAAACAAACAAACAAAACAAAACAAAACAAAACCAACAACAACAACAACAAAAAAAAACACCACAAGAAAAAACACCAAACTAACAAACAAGCAAACAAACAAACAAAAAAAGGGTTGAAAGCCATTTTTTCCATATTTTGCAAAGTAAACCAAAGGATAAGGAGTTGCAAGATAAAAACTACTTTTATATAAGGATTATGGAAAGCAAAAATCAGCTAGAAACATAGGACTGGAGAAGGCATTTCAGATCTGCTATTCAAACTCACAAACAGTATATCATATAATCTCTTTTATAAAGTTATTGAGATATATCTGAAAAATTTAGGGGAAATTTTACTGCAAGCCTCTTTAGGAAGCCATCAGAATCTTACTGCTTCATAAAGCAGTGGGTTAGGGGTGTCCTTCCAGTTTACAGAAAAATGTAGCAACTGACAACTTATGTCCAGCTCCTCAGCTTGGAATAATTAATATAAGGTTTCATCTCAAGCAGCTCTTCTTTCATTCTAGTATTACTAATGGTTTATTGATGACATACCTATTTTAGGAAATCATCCAAGGAAAACAACTGGAGAAGAGTTGGTAGCAGGAGTATTAGCTGATGACCACGGGATCACCACTGGTCTGGAGCCATGAAAAGGCAGACTTACAAAGTCAGAACCAGCAGCAGAAAACTATTCATGACAGTACAGTTTGGAAATGGCTACATTTCCTGTTGCCATCATTCAAGGATTAAATGAAACTAAAAGAAGTATACAAAAGGAAGCAAAAGCAAAGGAAACAGGGCAGGGATGATCCCCTTTTCCTGAGAACATCAGAAAGAGGGAAGAGTTAAACTAAAATGCAATATTGGTCTAAGAAATAGTGGTGTGAAATTGGTCCTGGGTGTCTTCAAGTTGGGAAAAAAAGGAAGTTCTGAATTGGTTGGCCAAAGAAAACCTTAGACAGTCTACTAGTTGGTGCAATGGGGTGAAAACCAATCTGCTTTTAAAACACTTCAGACACTTCACATCTTCTGGCAAACTCCATCACAGCTCAACTTTAAAACATTTTCTTCTTTGTTATAATATTTTTTTCCAGTATTTAGATGACTCTGATTATACGGGTTTTGAGGTGGTTAGACATGCATTAATTTCCTTTTTGTAAGGTCTCTTTATCTGTGGCACAGATTATTTTTTGATTTGACTTTTGGCTTGGAAATGTTTCACGCCTCAAGTTCTTGAGCTCAGGTTAACCATATTCAAGGTTTTCAACCCATCTAAATTCATTACTCAATTATCATATCAAAATAGATTCTTCTGAAATCCCAAACCTTAACTACTGTCCTACTTTTGTATATCTTCACTTTAATTTAAATTGAATCAACTTCTTAATTAACTCCATATTAATTAATTACTTAAAGTTATTTTCTCCACTAGCACTTCTGAGGGCTACTTGATTAAAAAACATGTCAGCTAAACACATCTAGGAATACAGATTTCCTTTGGCTATTAGTTGCAGTTGTTCTCCAACATATAATCTGAGAATTAAGATTTTGCAGTGTCATAACTTGAGGACAATGTTTCTCTCAGCTAATTTTACAGATAACTCTATCCATAGACATATTCATATCTGATCCCCTGGGTGCAAAGACTTTTGTCATGAACTACGCCAAAGGAATTTTACCAAAAAGTGACTTTGGCCTTGGAAGATCCTCTTTAATAAATGCCTATGTCTTCTTTTATTTTTTTTCTTTATATTTTATCATACACAGCATTTTTATACCAATTTTTTGCCTGTATTTCTGGATAAATCCAGATCCGTATTTCATACCTGTTTTCTTTGCCAAGGAATGGATCAACCAAGTTCCTTTTGTCCCCAAATGTCTGTTTCCCATCCTCTGCCACTAAGTCAGGATTCTCTGCTTTGCTGTACAGGTCCCTGGCATTTGAGACTACTTTCAAATACACAAAACCCTCACTCTGTAAAATAAGTCAAAAAAAATAAATGGGATTATGGTAATAATTCAACTGCCATGGCACCTCATTGTCTCACTAACATGCAGAAAAACTGAGATAGGAAGCTAGTAGTATCCAAAATTCTCAGATACAGAAAACCAAGGCAGATTGATTAAATGTTTATCCAAGGTCATATTGAAAGTTGGTATGGAAGTATAAAAATATTTACTGCAGTTTTCTTGTTCCTCCAGTCCCATGCCTTAATCAGAATAACTACCTGCCCTCCATCTGCCTGGAAAACAGAGCATAGAAATATTACGGGACTGTTCAAATGGCAATGGGAAAAGAAGACCCTCAATATGCAATGGCCTGTCAAACTTTGTGACAGTTCACCCTTCACTTTTTCCTGGTAGTTATTGTCACAGTCATCTGTATGCTGATTTGTTTAAAACATAGTTTGTAAAATATGCAACTGAGCATCTGATCCTTAACGTACACATCTAAATTCTTTGAGCTCTTTGAACACTAGAGAAAAGCAACCATTTGTGACTTTTTAATTGGTGTCAGTTGGCTGTATCATTGTTACTACATGACATATGTTACAAGGACTGTTCCTGCTGAAGATAGGTGTATAGAATGTCACTTTACATTTTTTGCAAGTAGCCAGTATCTCATCAGTTTTGCATAACACATCATTAGCAATATCACACAATGTGACAGTATATTGTGCCTAAATATGAAATGCTGATTCCTGGCTGCAAATATATATAGTTTTTTTAGTTTGGAAAGCAGTTTCTGTATCATAATGTGGGTTCCTGAACCAAAATGATTCTGTGGTCTGTCATGAAACTGAAAGCTGACGGATTCTACAGAGGAATCTTTTACATTTATTCACATTACCAATGCATTGCAAACAGTTTCTGTGTCATTTGTTTTGGTCTAAGGTCTTCTTAATCCTGTATGAGTGCTAGCAGGTTATTTCCAATAAGAGACTATGGAAACAATTTTTTGTTTTAAAGATTTTTTTCACATACTAAATTTCCATGCCTTCTTTCTAGTTGATTGAAGATCATAAAAGGTTATGTTAGCTCGTACTTCTATTTTTAAATCTCTAATTTTTTAAAAAAGGTACAGCTACAATTCATACTATTTGTACTTTCCTCTACCCTCAGACAGTGAGAATATGTGCCTTCCTACTCCTATTAATTTGAAGAATAATAGATTCTTTGATTTTCAGACCAGGTGAGTCTGTTTATCCTAAGGGAACAATATGACATGATGTGAAATCCTGGATTCACTAAAAGCACTAGCAGTAACTTCTGCAAAGCTGGGATCTCTCCCATTGTTCTGTACATAGAATTCTATCTTAAATATGTGGGTGATTCCTGAATACATCTCAGGCTTTAAATTCAGCCCGCCTTTTCTATATTGCAGTTTATTTTCTAGTACTGTATGATCTTGAACCAAGACATATGCTTGCAACCATTAATGAAGTCTTTGTGAAATACAGTAAATATTCAGATTGAAAATTCCACTAACTAAACAGAAGAGATATATTGAAAATCTAATTATAAATAAAATAACAATTGCTGTCATTTATTTATAACATAAGAGGTCATGCAGGCATATAGACTTAAGTTTCCATATAAAGAACTTATAAATCAAAATCAGCTCATATAAAACTTAATTATATACATATCTCTAAGTTCACAGTATTGTAATTACATATTTAAAAGAAAAAAGCATCAAGGCAACATATCTCTTTCTCTGCATTTAAAAACACAGATGAGATCTATATTAAACAAAAACATGGGAACAGGGAAATACTAGAAGATATGCGAACTGATTTTCTGTAAGAATAAAAATTACCTTTTTATTAAAATGGACCACCAAAGGTGACATCCGGTAGGATTTGTAGAAGTTGTGTTGATCATCATGACATCTTACAACTGTAACTAAGACTCTTTAAGGTGATTTTCCCCACGTACAAATGTTGAAAATGACCATGTGCTAACCAGAATTTCAACAATCTAACAACCTTTCTGAATGGTTGGTTAAACCAAATTGCATTAATTGCATTAAACCAAACTCAGAGTAGGAACGTGGTAATTTGTGGCTGAGTTCGTTTCCTATTTTGAGAGATCAAAAATACTAAGGGCCTTCCCAAGAAGAAGCATCCTTCATTGTTTTTGAGTGTAAAAACACTAGTGTGAAACATAAACAAATATCTTTCACAGGACCAAGAGATGAGTTCAAAAACTAGATGATGTTGCAGGGCTCTCTGCCTCATTTGAAAATGGTGAAACAAGGAACCATACTTATATGAATCCTTTTCCTTTTTCTGAGGCCAAAACACATTTTTTATAGTGCAGGCAGAAAATTTGGGAAAGATTAGTCCAGCACACAGTATGCAGAAGTCAGAGCTGTAAAGTACCAGTCTTGGAATGCCTCAAAATGTATTCAGATCACATGCACATGATGTCTTCTTCAAGATACACTTTGAGGAAGGTTACACAGAAAAAAAGAAAAAACAAAAAAAGAAAGAACTTGTCTACTTGTCTGGTGCTTAGAGGTAGCTATGAAAAAGAAAAAAAAGGATAAAGTAGGTGTATGCTGCCTAACGAATAGCAGAACCAAAAGAGAAAACAAACAAACAAACAAACAAACAATAATAATAATAAAATTAAAAACCAAACAAAAACACGCACCAAGAAAAAGTCCTGGAGTTTTCTATGTCCTTTTGAGGCTTCTGTGCATTTCGTCACGCTTGCTCTTTAAATTTCTCTCTCCCCAGTCTGCTACTGCTGAGGTCGTCATGCCAGGACAGTTTCCACTGCAGATGTTGTGAGGGCTGCTTTGACCCATCAGCACATTTATAGTGGCCTAAGTAGCCTCCCCAGACTGAGGAAACAGAGAGCTCGCCAAGGTACTCCAAGGTGTGGAGAGGTTTGGTCCCCTACCTTCCTGGACAAAGCATGAAGATGACTGCAATGAAAATGCTTTTAGGATTCACTTGTAGGAAGAAACAAACAGTAATCAAAGTCATCATTGTTGTCACATTGATTGGTTGTACTGCTGCAGCAGCAGAATCTGAAAGACCTGTGTAAGTATTCAACTCTGTCTTCATATGGAAGATGTTCCTTACAGTTGAATTATATTTGTGTCTTGTGAATCCTTCCCAACATTATTAATGTCAGCGATAAAAGAGGGGACTAAAACCACTAGAAAAAATGAGGCTTTATTTAATTTATTCATGATGATAGAATGACAGCAGACGTCACCTCTTGAAAGAACATTTGTTATAGATTCCTTATAGAATTAACATATGGCTAAAATTTGTTCTCATATATGAATCCTTTGTGAAGACATCTAAATGTGAGAAAAGATTTGAATACACATTTGATAAAAGCATTATAACTTTTGTAACACTGTATTTGAGGGAGACAGCCATAGGAAAATTGATTGAAATCATAAGACATGCAAAAAGTTATAGATTCTACAAATAAAGAAATCCAGGAGAGAATGAAATGTTCTTAAAATTCCAGTAAACTCTTTGAAAGATAATGTAGGCCAAAGACTGTAATTTCGTGCTCATACAACACTCTTATTCAAGAAAAACACAGAAATATGTGTGTAATTAATGAAACATGGAATTTTTTTCAAGGAAATATTATTTCAGTGCCATTACAATCCATTTCAGACATGGACAATACCTTCAACTGCTTTCATGGGTTGAGGCTTCTGAAAGATACTTTAGAGTTTACTGCTGAATTAGATAAAAGCATCACAAATGCAGAGATTATTCTGCACATCTGAGAAAGGTCAGTTATCAGAAAATGTCTCTCTCCTCCTTTGCTTTTGAAGGTAATGCCACCAACTGTGGCCGAAGCAATGAACATGATTCATTTCACCGTCAAAACCACAGACTGCTGTTACAGACACTTCAGAGGTTGATTTCTTCTCTACTTCTGAGCTGTTTATCTTTATCACTGAAAGAGTGTGACCCCCAAATTTTTTCGTATTTCCATCTACTCTAATTTCATCTGAGGTCATACTATCATTCCCAACCTGTGGTAGCTACAGACTGACCAAGGTGCCTGACATCTTTGAAGATAAGCCATGAAGAATGAAAAAAATACACTAGAGAAGTAGGATTTATTGTTCTGATGTGCTGGAGCTGTTAGTCTTAATTATTTATATTTGGGTTTGATGGTGCCATGAGGAAGACTGAAAATGTCTAGGGAGGTAATAAGTAACAATCTTTCAATGGTCCTTCAACATTAAAAAGACTGAGAGAGCTGTTAGATTACTTTCTTTTATAAAATTATTTTTATCTTTGACAGATTATTTTCACTTCTTCCAGCATTGATACAAAAACCACAATTAACTGTCTTGAGTCCCTATTCCAAATAATCTTGCTACAGCAGAAGAAATGTCTGTAAAAGCCATCACAAAACACCTATGAGAAGTCAAAAATGGTTAAGATATTAGATTCAGTCCATAATATGTAGTTACGCAGTGCTTCCCTTTTATATGACTGTTACAGTTTTGTAATTGTACTTCTGAAGAGTCAAGCCTCACCCAAGGCTTTACTGCTGAGTTCTGTCACAGTTCATCTGAAGCACCTTGGTGGCAGAACTTCTCACTACTGACTTCTGAACTGTCTTCATGGATACAACCTGGAGTGGGGAAATCATTCCCTCTACCACAGTATTTTCTTTGTTTCCCTGTTAAATCCATTATGAATTTTACTTCAATTTCATACTGTGTCCACATATAGTGAAGAAAATTCCTGTCCTTGCTAGAACTTGTTTGTCTTAAAACCGTAGAGTCTGTGCTTCTACTACCTCTCTGGAAGCTGTATGATGCAGATAATATTGTTGACCTGTCTAATGCTGTTAAATGGTCTCTCCTAGTATGTTTACAGTTTTCCTGCCAAGCTGGGATCTGAACGACGACCTCTTGCCCCACCTCATATGTCTAAGCCTTAACTTGTCAATCACACACCGGATTTTCTGCTTTTGCTGTGTTTCAGGAAGGTTATTATGGTGTGTTAAGGCCATAAACTCACTTACTCTTTTGTGGAAGTCCAGCACATATGCTACTGCTGACTTCTCTGTTGCTTCCAGCATGATTTTCTGCTTGTCCCTCACAAGATCAAGTTCTCTCATCCTCTTGCAAACAGGACCATGCAAGGCATAAAGCCCCATGGTCTCTTCTGAGACCCCTTGACATGCAAGCAGATATATATAGTTATTTGTCTTCTTATCCCTACTTTTGGCTTTGTAGGTCTCAACATGACTTTGGCTGTCCAAGTAGGCCCTCACAAATCCCTGCTCATTCTCTCGTCCTCACATTGTTGGTGATGATAGAAGAAGATTTAGAAACTTCAGTCCCAAAATCACTTCCAGAATACATTGAGGGTTCTCAGAACACATTTGTGTTTTGTTTGTACATTTCCTGATGAATTTTCTTCTTAACCCATCTCAAAGGGCCATCCCATCAAATTACTCTATGATTCAGAATGTACTTAAGAGGATACAAAATACTTTGTTTTGAAATACAGTAGAAATTATTAAACAAAATAGCACCTAATATTATCTGTGACCAAAACCAAATGAAACACGAAGCAGAAGGGCATACAAATTTATCAATAGGTCAAATAAAATTCTAGCTGGGCACTTGTTTTATCTTTAACAGTGGACAGCACCAGAAGAAGTTGAAGGCATTTTAAGACACCGTGATGCTTAATGATTAAACTTTGATCGTAGAAAATTTCTTTATAGCTCCTATCATAATATTCCTTGAAGCAGCAATCTCCTGCTTTCTTTTTAACCTTAATCATTTTTTTCTTTTTATTGCTTTTAATAAATTTTACCATGATTGAAGAAACAATCTTGTTTGTAGCCTTGAAAGACCTTTTTTTAGGTGGATAGTTAATGAAAAGTTAATTGAAAGTTTACAACATTATGCAGAAATGTAAGGCGGATGAACTTTGTCACAAAGGCCACATATCCTTTTTAGATATTGGGTTTGTTTCTCTTTTGTTTCTATTCATCTTGTCTTCCAAATAGGTATTCAAAAATTTATTATATACTTTGTACTAATGTGTTGGAGAAAATAAATCCCACAAAATAAGAATATTTCTGTCATCATATGAATTTTTACACTTCTGAGCAAACACAGTATCCTACTCATTGTGTCTTGTACAAACTTGTGAGTCTCAATTCTAAATACCAGATATATTTAGATTTATTCATGTATTTTTTCCTTTTATATGGAATGCATTTTATTTATCTTAAGAGTCTTCTAAGGCAAAACTTTGTACAGGTGCTTAGGAAGAGTCACATAAATACTTTAAGTCTTCAAGTTGTGTAGCTTAATTTCACATCTGGAAGTTGTACCATGCAATAATTGAAAGACATTTTTAATCTGAAGAGAAAAGAGAGATCTTATTCAGTATGAAATCAGACTGACATGGTAACATTTGGATTAATGAATTTTTTGTTAATTTTAGAAGAGTTACCTTCCAAAGTAATTTAAGATTTCTGTGTTTGTTGATATTGCTTTATAACGTGACAACTGTGATGTGCTTTTCCACAACAGATGGATTAATATGATTTTTTTTAAAAAATTACTTCACCTAGACAGGTGTTTCCTGTGTATGTTTGACATGAAATTAAACATTGCTCCAGATGTTCTATTTGTAGCAAAGCCAGTTAATTTTGTTAGAACATTTAATCACAGATCAACAGTGTAATAGAATTGCAGTCTATGTGAAGCAGATATTTAGCAGAACTTCCTAATGTAGAATAATCTACATATGGGAGAAAGCTATGCAGTTTCTTAGGTGAATCCCATAAATGTATTGATGTGGTATGCTAGATTTTCTGAATTTAGACATGAAGTCATGTTATTTGCCTACCTAAAATAATTTTCACACAGGATAGTTATTTTTGATTGGAGGATATTGATAGCATATACTTTTCCAAATGTTTACCGATACATATATTATCTCACTAACCTAAGGTAAGGTTTAAAAACAGTATATTAGCAATTATAAGAGATTTCTTATTTTTGAGTGTGGGGAGTCCTGCACTGGTTTAATGCTTGGTAGTCTTCCATTATTCTAGAGTTGCATACATTCACAAGTAATTGCCTTGTTTGCAATGCAATGCAAGATCTTTTATGCCAAACTTAAATATCGTTAAATGACTAACAATTCTTCCATTAAGATTAGCTATAGTTTTCCCACTAATTATTACATAAGATCTGTTCATCGTTAATAAATTAGATCTCTGTGTTCTGTCATGGACCTCTTGTCCTCTGTAACACAGAGGAAGAAAAAGCTTGAATATAGCCCTGGTCATTCCAGAGTAAATGTAAAAATATTAGTAATTTTCTACCTTGAAATATTAATTTATGTATATGGACTAATAAGAACTTAAAACTCTGTGATGATTGATGGTTTTTGTTGGCCCATCACCTCATTGTACAGAAGTTTGTTTTAATGAGTTTCTCTGATGAATATTTTATATTGATACTTGGATGAATGGCATATGGTAAATGCAAGGTAAATTACAGCTCTTTAAATAAATATTTTTCATAAATTATTTATTTTGTGATGCCTGTATCGGTTAGATGTCATGTCAGATGAAGACTTGAAATTATTTACTCTAATACTTATTTGAGAGTTGAAAAAGTAAAAGACTTTTAATTATTAACAAGCTTCCAATACACTCATGTAATTGATGGGAAACTACCATAAATTGTGTAAGATTACAATTTTGTGAGGACAGTTTTATTTGTATCACACAAAATAGAATAATCTCTTGTGTCTTTACAAGAAATTTGATTTATTCTTACAAAAAATATTGTGATGTTCCTGCTAAAATCTATTTTGATGAATTTCTGGCTTCTGAAGGATTATGAGTTCTTGTCAACTGCCATTATTTCCATGATAAGTTTCTGTTTACTTTTAATAGCGTCAAAAAATAAAGAATCAACAAGAATGTACACAGTGGATTGAGTGTCTTTGGTTTGTGTTGGAGTCCCCAGCTCTTGCAAATGTAGCTGCAGGACATAGCTATTTCAATGCTTTATAATGACCCAGTTCAAAAGCCCCACTGAATTAATGCCATTGTTATAGGTCTCATTGAAATTAGAAAAAAATTGAGGATATTTTAGCGTCTTTCAGAATTTAATCATTTCTTCCTTCACATATGCCAATGCCTAACGTATAGAACCAAATCACACCTGTGCAAGATAATCACTGGAACACAAGAACAAAACTGCAACAGTATCTAGATACTATAATCTTTATATGTGTCCTGTTAGAGATGAGTATAGTTTGTGTTCACCTGAAGAAAACAGTTTGGCCAAAAATTAGAGATTTTAACTTTTGACGTAGCCTTCAATACTAAGAGATGATTTAATGACTATTGTATTCCATATACTTTCTAGGATAAACAGAGCAGAGTCTTCAAAAACTGTAAGTAAATCACATCCACTTTTAGGAGATTTTTATACATATTTAACTTAAATTTATAATTTAGGTCATAATTCTGATGTGGAATTTTTTCTCTTATAATAATCTACAGTGGTCTGCTTTGCACACTGTTCAGCATGGTCAATAAACTCCTGATCTAGTCTATAGTAAATAAATAAAAAATACTTTGAAAGTACTAATACATATTTGATTTTACACAAGTCTTTAAGGAACAGTCTATGAAAATGGAACATAGTGGATATTGGTCATATGAACTAAGTCAAAGAGTTAAGGCACTTCATGTTATTTGGTAGCAGTCTGATTGAAGTGAATGACAGTTTGCATTGTTTTTTCACTTGAATTTAGTCTTAGTGTAGTGGCCGGTTCAAAAGTGAACTGGTTTTTAAGCCTTACAAGGAAGGCTATTGATGATTTATCAGGGACATTTCTGTTACAACTGATATTTTGAGTTTACTCAAGTAATTTTTCTAAGAATTATATTTAGGATAGTGGTTGTACTTCCTGTTATAATTAGATTCCTCACATCAGGGTCATATTGGATTATAAATCATATAGGAAAAAACAAACAAGCAAACAAACAAGAACAAAAAACCCACAAGCAAACAAATAAACACAAAACCCCCAAACATATCAATTTTGGCATATTTTTAAATTATTTGTCTTCATTTTCTTCTAACATTTCAGCTATGGTTCTGTATGATTTATCAGGACCAAAGTGACACAAGAAAAACAGCTCTTGTGTCTACCTCAGAGTTTAACACCACTCTAGAAAATAACAAATATTCAGAGTATTATCATGCAAATTGCCAGTCAAGAAGAAATCAGGGGTGTGAAGTCAGTTTTATTTTGCATGTACACCAACTCTGCAAAAAAATGGTTGCAGGTAGGCCACTCTTTCAATCCAACACTAAAGCATTTATCCAAAACCGTACGTCTCATTTTCAGCAAACTCACACTAATCAGAGACCATGGCAAACAAAAAACTCTTCTAGTACTTTTGGAACTTCCTTTAACTAGAACATTAAAAACCAAACCAATAATGCATAGTATATTTCCCCAAAACTGAATATTTTATCATATATTAAAGAAAAAAAATTAAAATTGAAGACATCTAAAAGCCATAGATGACTGCTATAATGATATTGCTGTGAATATTTGCCTTAGAAACTGTTCAAAGAAATAGCATGCTTTATAAATTAAGGCTGCAAACAAATTCAGGCAGCCATTCATGTGAAAGTCACATATAAGCTGTGTTTTCTGTTTTGTTTCATTTTGTTTCTTCACAACTATATCTCCTTTCTTGAAGATGCTGACCTGTGTCTATAACCAACCACTTTCCTAGTTCCAACTCCTT